>NC_048595.1:18520724-18725724 GCF_003668045.3 Cricetulus griseus | reverse complement strand
GCCTCCAACGCCCCCCAGGTGGAGGGGCCTCCAGGCCAGCCCCTGCCTGGCCTCCTCCTGACTTCAGCTGGAGCCCCTGGGCAGCTAGCAAATCTTCACCTCCGGTTCCCAATTTTAGCCAACTCTGGCTAATGGCAAATGCTTGCTCAATGAGAAACGCAGAAAAGCATTGGATTTATTGCTTGGAGAGTTTGTTCCATCTCCTGGGCCTGCTTCATGCTGTTTTCTCTAAGTTTCGAAGCATTGTGTTTAAAAGAGGAGAACTTCCCATGGCAGTGTTATGCCTCACATTTAAGTGGGGCTCTACAGTTTACAAAGACGTTGGCATAGTAACAACTGTCGATGCTACACTGCTTCGAAAGGCGTTCCTTCAGGGGGCTACTTGAGTAATCCCAATGTTTTCACCACCAGAGAAGCTTTGCCCAGAGAGGTTAAGGGGCTTGCCTAAGGCCACACAGCCCAGGGCAGAGTCCACCTGGCTTCAGAGACTGGGTTGGCTCTCCGTTGAGGAGAACCCTTCCCCACTCAGCTTACCTTGACCTACCTCAGCCATCTGCATATAAACTGCGAGCAAGAAAAGACAAAATGGGACAAAACCCAGGGGTGTCCTCGGCAAACAGCCAAAGGAGAAAACAGTATAAAAATAACCACTTGTGTACCAGGGGACACTTGAGATCCCAAACAGAACGGTTTGTGCTTAGGTCGTTTTGGCAGTGGAGCTGAGGCAGAGAGTCGGGCAGGGTCTGAGGAGGGCACTCGCTATCCAAGTTCTAATTCCGAGCTGGCTAAACGGCAGCTTATAAGCAGATGCAGCTGTTTAAACGAAATGAAGGAAATTAAACTTGTACTCCTGAGGCACCTGCCACAACTTCAGCGCTTCATCCCCGAGGCACGTGGCCAATCCTGGGCCACAGAACCTCAGGAAATCCCTCTGGTCAGCTCTGTTCAGTCAACAGTTGCCTGCTCCTGTCTCACTCGCCCTGTTCAGAAGTGATGTCACAGGGCACATCTGTTTGGATGTAGGTCCTGCATATGGTTCAGACACCTATAGATGTCACCCAATAATTGTCCCTGGACTCCAACCTAGAGCCACTGAAGCTTCAGGGGTGCAAAGGGAAGCCAGCCAATTTAGGGGTGGCCCCAGAACTGGGCCTGGTTGCTCGGAACCCTGGTCCATTCATGTCTGCTAGGAGATCAGGACCCGCACTAGCTTGCTCGTGTGTGTGTGTGTGTGTGTGTGTGTGTGTGTGTGTGTGTGTGTGTGTGTGCTGTGAGTGTACTTGTACATAGAGGCCAGAGGTCAAGGTAAGGCATCTCCCTCAGTTGCACTCAAACTTATCTTTTTTTTTTTAAAGATTGTATGTATGTATGTATGTATGTATGTATGTATGTATGTATGTATACAGTCTTTCTGCCCCTGTGCCAACAGAGGGCACCAGATCTCATTCAAGGTGGTTGTGAGCCGTGGTTGCTGGGAATTGAACTCAGGACCTCTGGAAGAGCTGTCAGTGCTCTTAACCCCTGAGTCATCTCTCCAGCCCCAAACTTATCTTTTGAGAAAGGCTTTTTACATGGGTTCTGGGGATCTGAACTTATGTACTCACGCTTGGAAGGCAAGCACTTTGTCCACCGAGCTATCTTCCCACCTTGCTCTTTAATTAGGTCCCCAGGTGCTTTGTGTGCACATTTAGTTTGAGAAGCTCTGATTTAGGAGCCAGGCTGAGCAGGTATAAACATCGCTCCAAACCTAGGAAGCCAAGCATGTTTCTAGCTGAGCAATCACAGTGCTCTGCCACCAGCAGCCAGTGAGTAAGCATTAGTCACAGGGGCCCACTCAGCTCTGTGCAGGCACAGGGACAGCTGCAGCCCCATGCCACACTGACTCCCACCTCCCAAAGCAAAAGCATGAGAAAGCAGCTCATTTCTTTGTGGATGCTGGGGATGGAACCCAGGGCCAGGCACAAGTGCAGATAGTGCTGTGTGACGGACTGATCTGTATCCCTAGTGTGAGAACACCATCTTGGCTTCAGAGTGTTCCCCTAGGATCCCCAGTTTAGCTTTGTGGTGTGTGTGTGTGTGTGAAAAATTTTTATTTTATTTTTATGTGCGTATGTGTGTGGGTACGTGTGAGTGCAGGTGCCCAAGGAGTCCAGGAGAGGCCACTGGATTATGTAGAGCCGGAGTTACAGACAGTTATGGAGTGCCGACACAGGTTCTGATAACCAAACCTGGGTCCTGTGAAAGAGCAGTATACGCTCTTAACCCCACCGCCCCCGGCACCTCTCCAGCCTGCACTGGACTGTAGTTTTGAGGCAGGGTCTCTCCCACCTTTGGGATTACAGATAGGTGCCACTCAGTGTGGCCACCACGTGGGCACCGGGGATTTGAACTCGGGGCCTCATGCTTGTGCAGCAAGCCCTTTACCAACTAAGACATCTCCCCAACCACCAGTTTTGCGCACCCTCTTCAGCATGTCTGGCTGTCTGAACACATGCACGCGGTTTGATGGGGGGACCTGGCCAGACTCTGCCCTCTGCTTACCATGATGCTCCAGGGCTCAGGACCTGGGCAAGTGGTGAGGACTCCCGAGAGAGGCTGGCCAGGAGCTGTTGGTGAGGTGCAGGAGGTGCAGACTGCGTAGGGAAGGGTAGCCTGGGGCCTGCCACAGGCTCTCTCCTGCCTCTTGGGTCTGAGTCATCCTCAGTGCCTGTCTTTTTATGGCTGCCTCAGGCCTTCCTTATCTCTTATCCCTGGTATGGTGCTCTGTGCTGGAAGGATGATATTTCACCACCTGCAAGGGCCTTCCTGGAGGAAGGATGTTAAAATAGTCATTTTTGCAAGTCGCTCCCAGCAGAAAGACAGAGGACAAGGATGTGACATGGCCCTGAGGGGGAGCTTGGGGACTTTGGAGGGAGAGACATTGTAGTTGACACAGCCCAGGGATGAGCTGGGCAGGGTGTGAGGAGGAGAGGCCGGGGGTTCTTCACAGCCCTTTACCATTCTGGACAAAGGCAGGCAAATGGAACCACCTGCTCTCTCTACCACTCAGTTCAAGGCCCCTTATATAAGAGTGAACCTCACCATGTCCTCCATGAACATCTGATGCTCAGGCCTTGGTGGATGTGCCAATCACGATGCTTTTCCACCCTTGCTGTGGGCCAGCTGGCACCCAGGCCAAGCCTAGTGGGACAAAGACAGAGACAGAACAGGATCTGGGTGCTTTGGGCTCAGCTATCCTGTTGGGGACCTAAAAAGCCACCCTGGTTCTTGTAGGACCCCTGGCTACCAAATCCTTTTTCTTTTCTTTTCTTCTTTCTTTATTCCTTCCTTTTTTCTTTTCTTCTCTTTTCTTTTCTTTCTTTCTTTCTTTTTTTTTTTTTTTTAAGAAGCAGGGTTACTTTATGTGGCTTTGATTGTCCTGGAACTCACTCTGTAGGCCAGGCTGGCCTTGAACTCACAGAGATCCACCCTCCTCTGCCTCCTGAGTGCTGGAATTAAAGGCATGTGCCACTACTGCCCAGCTGTCTTTTCTTTTTTAAGATAATGTATGTGTATGTGTGTGTGTGAGTCTGACATATGTGTGGGGGTGCCCGCAGAAGCCAGAAGGGAACAGATCCACTGTAGCTAGAGTTACAGGTGGTTGTGAGCTGGGACCTGACATGGGTGCTTGGGATCAAACTGAGTTCTCTGGAGGGCTGGAGAGATGGCCCAGGAGTTAAGAGCACTGGCTGCTCTTCCAGAGGTCCTGAGTTCAATTCCCAGTAACTACATGGGGGCTCACAGCCATCTATAATAAGATCTGGTGCCCTCTTCTGGCCTGCAGGGATATATGCATACAGAACACTGTACACATAATAAATAAATATTTTTTAAAAAATTGAGTTCTCTGGAAGAGCAGTAAGTATCCCTAACCACTGAGCTATCTCTCTCCAGACTTCTATCAGTTCCTTTGTTCCCAAGATTCCAGGAGCCACTCACTGGCAATGCAATACACACTGTTGTTGTTTAACTAAGAGCCCCCAAAGTCACAAACCCAAATGCCCAGCATCAGGGTGTTAGATGCACACAGCATGAGACGACACACGGTGGAAAACCACACAACCAGGACAAGTGCTGACATACGTGTATATTTGTTGACATGGAAAGAGGTTCACAATATATAGTTAAGCGCAAAAGCAGGTTATAAGAAAACAGTTTGCATTAGGCTGATACCATGTTTGTAAAATATATATTCTATATATTCATAGAAAAAGGTCTAGAAGAAAATATAACAGTATTCATTCCAGAGAGCGGGATAGTGGCTGTGTTTTCTTTTTAATTATCTTGGTTTTTTAATTGTCTTACAGTGTTTGTGCAGTGAGTTTGTGCGGTGAGTTTCCCTTTTCTTTTGAAGTGTGTGCTGTGGGCAGCAGGAGACCCTGTTCTGTGACACTTGATTAAAGTGTGACTGATGTTCTGAGGGCTGGGGCTCCTGGTACAGGGACTGTGTGTTGCACAGCTTTGCTCAGGAGGAGCTGGAGTGTCTGAGCCTCCGGAACAAGGAGGCAGTACATCCTGAACCACAGGGTACCAGGAGCATCTCAATGGTTGAATTTATGCTGATGGATAAGAGCCCAGAGAGGTGAGGTGACTTGCCTGGGCTCACACAATTGGGGGTGGGGGGCAGTCCTCAGGCTCAGAGCTCCAGTACTTAGATGGCCAGCTGACAAGCATAACCTGACCAAGAGGCTGGGAAAGACTCAGCATTACCTCAGCTGTGGCCAGGCTGTAAAGGGCCCTGGGCTAGAAAGGAAACCTTGGCACCTCAGTGTAGTGATGTGGACTCCTTGCTATGCAGATGGCCTCTGGGTTCATAGGGCATCAGAGGTAGGCACAAGGAGGGTGGGAAGGGGGTCTGGGTTGGCAGACCTCACCCAACTATGTCCTTTCCTGTAGCTCTTACTTAAGTTTGGGTCATGGCTTAAAAGTCACCTATTGTCCCTAACCCCTGAGCCAGGGCCTGACTATTGTTGGCTCAACCTCATGTCTCCTTGTTGGTATTTCCAATGAGCTGAAGCTATTCCGCTGACCTGGGAGTACCATCTGATCTGAGTCCCCTCACTGCAGGCCAGCGACCATCTCACCTCAGCCTTGTCCTTGGTCTGAAGTGAAGCACTTGGTCATGGCAGGTGCTCATCAAGCATAGCTGAATGACAGCAGATGAACAAAGGAAGGAGTGGCCAGGAGATCCCAGAAGCAAGGCTTACTTCTGCCTTTTTTCTGCTGTGTGACCTCAGGCAAACAGCTTCACCTCTCTGGGCTTCTTCCATTCCTTCATCTGAGAGTACAGACCCAACTCTACCTAAAGGGCTGGCCTCATACTTCCTGGATCTACTCAGGCCAATTGAAGGGAGCATTATAGAGGCGGGAATGGTTGACTAAATCACACCTCAGCTCCCACGGCTGGTGACTGTTTCTCATGACATTGGTGTAACACTTTTCCCAGGAGCCACTGGTGGGCAATGAGTTCAAATCTTATTTCTTATTCAATAAACTCCTTTATTCTACTTCACATGTTTTTCCATTACAGTAATGAAAATAGCATTAGTGATTTGTAACATCTGGAACCAAATCAAAGGGGGGGCACCTCCTCAAATGATAAAATAGGAGACATACGATAAAACAGTCAGTGTTGGGTGAGAGGCATTAAAAACAGACGGGTAAGAGTGCACGTGTGCAAACACTTAAGGTCTCTCTGAGTTAGGTGACACCATTTTAGAAGGTGCATGATTTTGAAAATTATAATCGTCATAAAATTCAAAATGGGGAAAAACACAAAATCAAGCAAAACCAACTCCCTAAACCAAGAAAGGAAGATAATCAAATACATGGGGGTGGATACGCAAACCTCCAGTCCTTTGGCCCTATGACAGCAAGTATGGGGACGCAGAAATTCCCCCGCAGAAAGGAACGTGTGGGCGCCGGGGACCACAGCCCGGGCCTGATGCTGGTGCATCACCAGCTCCTGTCTCCTCACAGAGGAAAAGAAGTCGCCTGTCCAACACATCCGTCCAGGGTCTGCCCACGATGGGCCTTCTGTCCTCAGTGCCTCTGAGAACGGTCCCGGATCCCAAGAAAGTAGAGGCATCCCTGAGACACGGGTGTGCAGTCAGTTGGTCAGTGGTGGTGCCCAGCCATGCTGGATCTGTCCGAGTGATTGACAGGCAGTGGGTGGGCTTCAGTGTTGAACACCCAGTCCTCCGATGACAGCATGTTATCTTCAGAGAACAGAAGATAGAGGTATCTGTGTGGCAGGGTGAGAGAGTGGTCAGTGTCTGGAGGACGAGGGCCACAGGACAGGACGCCCACCCACACCTTCCAGGGCTGGTGCTGAGGAAGCACAGGGATTCGGAGCTCTGGGGTCAGAAGATCTGATTAATCCCGGCCCGCACCCATGGCTTCATTTCCCTGACTGCCCTGCTGTGAATCCTGCAGACTTGGCCCTCCTCTCGCTCTTCGTCAGGCGGCCCAGGGTCTGCACCTGCACAGACTCCTGGTTCCCAAGCTACAGTTAAATTCCTGCAGCAGTGACACAGCCAGGCTCTGGGGACCCCAGCTTCCGGTGTGGACCCTAACTGGAAGGGACTATTAGTGCAAGAAGAGTAGGGCAGTGGACTACACCCAAAGCAGGCAGGAGACTGCCACGCACTCCAAGCTGGCCTGCAGAGGTCACAGGGGCACAGCCCCAGTGGTGCTCAGTATCAATGTCACGTGGAAGGTGACTATTTTGAAGAGCTGAGTGGCAAAGGACCAGGTGAAGGGGTTTGCGCAACTACCTCTGTGGTCGGTGCTGGGGCTCTTGAGGAAAAATTAGGCCTCGCCAGAGCTCAGCCTGCTGTGTAGCCCTGTGGACCCTAAGCCTCCACCCCACATGGGCTTCCTCTCTGTGACTCCTGAGCCACTGGCCTGACCCAGGAACAGCTGTACTCACTTCAGCGTCTCAGCCAGGAAGAAGCTTTGCTGCCTGTTGTCGTGGTTGGGGTTGATGCTATATACATCCTGGATCCCTGAGAAGCCAGCTTCTGTTCGGCAGTATTTCTCCAGGGCCTGGGGGAAGGGAGCAGCCTTAGTATGGGGAGGAATGCCTTGTGGCTGGAGCTCAACAACACAGATTCCAACCCCTGGCTATCCATCTGGGAGTCCAGGCCGGGTCCTTCTTCCTGGATCAGCCTGCCCAGATTACCCTGGCCCACTCTGAGTTTCCCTGATGCTTTCTCAAGCAGCGGAGCAATTCCCTGGTCCGAGTCTAACCCAGGCTTCTCCACCTTCCAGGGACCTGGGTGACCAGGTGATCGACACTTTCACCACAGAGATGATGAGGTCAAGAAAGAACGGTTGCCGGGAGTCTGCAGGGGTCACTGGGATCCAGAGAGCAGACTCGGAAGCCTGGGGCTGAGGCCTCTGTGTCAGGATGGATGTGTGGGTCCTGTACCACACAGGAATGCAGTTTTGTACATCGTAGGGTCTGTGGGCCAGGCACCCTGCTCTGGATGACAGGCCACCTGCCATGGCTGCAGTCACAAAAGGCAAAATGGATCTTTTCCCTTTCCCTGCCACTTAGAAATCTGATTGCAAGAGCATATTATGGTCTACTTATAAACTGTGTGGTGTGGGGCTTTCCCCTTTCTCAAAATCCTCTAACAGGGCAATCCCCTCTGTCTGTGTGGTTAAACTCCTATCAGAATTCTAGCTTGCCTCAGTGACCTCTTGATCCCAACCTTATATAGGGTGCTGTGACTCAGACAGCGGGAGGCAGCAGGTGCATTGCCTTTGGGGCCCCCGCCGTGCTTGCTGCTGCTGCTGCTGTCTATATCCACCACTGGCTCTGGGGATGCACATGTGCACAAAGCATTCGGCCTTTGAAGGTCAAAAGCCAGGGCTCCAGGGAAGCAGTGCCCCACCCTGAGTGTGCACAAGGAGAGCCTGTCCCCAAAGCAGGTGACTCCTTGTTGGCATGAGCACAGGGGCTTGTGGGAAGACAGACAGAGAAGGTAGCACCCATTAGAGAATTTTCTGGAAGCACTACCCTCGTCTTTGCCAGCTACCCCGATATGGTGGTTTGAATAAGAATGGCCCCCACAGGCTCACATATTTGAATGCTTAGTCCCAAGGAGTAGGACTCTTTGAGAAGGGTTAGGAGGTGTTGGCCTTGTTGGAGTGGGTGTGGCCTTGTTAGAGGAGTGTGTCACTGGGGGTGGACTTGGAGGTTTTAAGAGCCTATTCCAGGCCCAGTCTCTCTCTCTCTCTCTCTCTCTCTCTCTCTCTCTCTCTCTCTCTCTCTCTTTCTCTCCCTCCCTCCCTCCCTCTCTCTCTGGTTCAGGATGTAGCTTTCAATTACTTCTCTAGCATCATTCCAGCAGCCATGCTTCCTTCCACGATAATCATGGACCAAACCTCTGAAACTGTAAGCCAGCCCCAAGTAAATGCTTTCTCTTATAAGAGTTGCCCTGGTCATGGTGTCTCTTCACAGCTGTAGAGCAGTGACTAAGACACTCTAGGAGGGCCAGGTTTCTAACTAGTGCTTGGAATGGAGGGAAGACCAGGGGTTTTGGGGGTGGCTAGAGACTGAGCAGGGTAAGCTGCTGGCTGACAGCTGGACTTGTTTCAAAGGAGGTATTTCAAGCTCTGGGGCCAGGGCATAGAAGCTAGATGGTACTAGGGGTGGCCGCCAGACTTGTCCCCAAGGTCACAGACACTTGTGCCCTCCTTAGTAACTTCAGCTTTGCCTCGGGGAGGCTTTCCCAGAGCTGTGCTCTTGGCTCCATAGCCTCTTGAACAACCATCCTATCCCTTGGCCAAAGGACAGCCCGGCTGGCTTCCTATAGTTGCTGAGCCAGTGGCTTCCCAGGGACCCCTGCTGCCCGGCACTCACCATCACCACCTCCCAGCCCCACTGTCTGTAGATGGGGTCATGTGTCTGCCGCCATAGGTACATGTAGCTCTCCACCACCTCAGGCCGCAGGATGTAGTAGCTCTCGCTCAGCTGTGTGGCCACTGCCTCTCGGCCGAAGTTGAACCAGAAGGCCTCAGGCCCTAGCTTGGTGTCTGTGGGGACAGATCAGCAAGAATCATCAGAACCCTTACTTCCTGCTCCTGTGGGCCCTGTCTAAGCCACACCTGGATGCCTAGCGGGCCAGGGCCGAATGCTGGCATGGGGTAGGCCTACCAATTGCCTCTTGGGGCTGCACCAAGCTGGCACCGCCTCCACAGCCTCAAGTTTGTTGAAGCTTGAAGAATTCAGCAGGCTAGCTAGGTGTGGTGGCACACGCCTATAATCGCAGCACTCAGGGGCAGAAGCAAGCGGATCTCTCTGATTTTGAGGCCAGTCTGGGTCTCCATAATGAGTTACAGGCAAATGAGGGCTACATTTTAGACCCTGATTCAACCCTCTCCCCACAAAAAGGTTGGGGTTGTAGGCCTTCCCAGATCCTTTGTTGTCCTATGTGCCACCAGTGCCTCCATCCCTGTCACACATCCACCACCACCACCACCTGAGAGAACACTGAGCAGAACTACGGGAGGGTCAGGGTTGGTTATTGACAACTTGTCTCAAATCTAGACAAAGCAGGGGTGATGGATCTTAATTGAAAAACTGTGTCTATAAGGTTGGCCTGGAGGCAAGCCTGTGGGGTATTAAACTGATTGGTGGTTGATGTGGGAGGGCCCAGCCCAAGGTGGGCAGTGCCATCCCCAGACAGGTAGTCCTGGGGTGTATAAGCAAGCTGAACAAGCCTTGGGAAGAAGCCAGTAAGTGGCGTTCCTCCATGGTCTGTGCTCCGGTTCTGCCTCCAGGTTTCTGCCCTGACTTCCCTCAGTGATGGGGCATGACCCAAGAGCTGTAAGACGAAATAAATTCCTCATCAGGTTGCTTTTGTTCATGGTGTTTTAGGTTCAGGAGAAACCCGAACCAAGGCAGGAGCCTGGGGAAAGCACCTGCCTTGGCCGAGGGCAAGCGCTTGCCTTGATGGGGGTCCAGGTTTTGTGTGGGGGCTGTCTGCTGCCATTTTGTTTTCTGCAGAACCAAAATTGTAAAGAACAGCACCACCACCATTTGTGATTTCAAGGGCTCCACTGGGTGCCTTATATGATCACAGTCCTTCATGCTTCTCTGTGTTTTTGCTAAGGGCGAGTCTTCTCTACACATATGGAAACAGGATCGGAGAGGCTAAGCATTTTGTTCAAGACCACACAGTGAGTCATGGACTGTGTATGTCCTCTCCTGCTTGGCCTTGGCACCCATGAGGCCCTGGGGTGGGAGCCTTTTGGCACTTTGGAGGCTTATCGCCTCAGAAGAAGGGTCAGCTAGGCTCAGCCTCTTCGCCCTGACCCCTCACTCAGCCTTTTCAAATGGCACCAAGGCTCTGTCACTGGGAAATAGTGCTTTTGCCAAGTTCCTAATGGGGTGAGGGAGGCAGTGGCTGTACAGCCGGCAGCGGGTGAGCCAGGCTGGTTGGGACAATATGCTCGATTAAGCGGCTGTCTTTTACAGCCCTGGATGATTGTCCCGACAAACAGCTCTTTATTATTCCTGAGATTTCCCATTTGTTTATGGCCCTGGCCCAGCGAGTGCCGGAAAAGAATGGGAGGCCCGATTTCAGGCCCAGCACGAAAGTGACTTCCCAGGGCCCACTTGGAACCAGCTCCAGCCCGGGGAAGCATCAAAGCCTCCTCTCCTCTTGCAGGGCTGCTTGGACGCTGGCTCGTGGACCTGGCATGGCTCTGGCAGCTGCACACTGCTCTCCCCATTGGACACAGGAGAAAACGGAGGCTCAGAGCACACTGGAGTCTCTCATCCACCCAAGGCTAGGACTGTGGTTCCGAGAGGCAGCTCCTGAGGCTGGGAAGTACATTTTTAGAGGGGCACAATGTGGTGTGTGTGTGTGTGTGTGTGTGTGTGTGTGTGTGTGTGTGTGTATGTGTGTGTGTGTCTCAGGGTCTGGTTCTCAGCTAGGCTCAGCCACTCACATTCGGAGGAACTTTCCCTAAGTTGGTTCCCCTTCTCTGGGCTGACTGTTTCACCAAGTATAAAAATGAGGCTTGCAGCTCACACCACTAGACTGACTATTTGACGGCTTTGGTAAGTGCCAGGTGTGTGGAAACAGATCTTAAACTTGTCGGTGGTCTTGAATCAAAGCGCCGTCTGACATGGGGTGAGAGTCCCATGAGTACAAAGGGCAGGCAGAGGTACCCTGCAGGCAGGGGATTTGTAGGGCTCAGCTGTTAATCTGCCACGGGTGGCCTCAGTTTCTCCATTTGTGCAGGGGTGGGGTGGGGGTAGGGGGTATGTCAGTAGTGACACCTCTCAGTGCTGGACATGACACAATCAAAGGCAAGACTGCACGCCTCACACTCAGATTCTAGTAACTTCCCAGGGGAGCTTCCCACACCTCCATTGCTCTGCTGCTATGGTAAGTGCTTCCTGGTGTCTGGCCTGGGTATCGGCTGCTACCTTTTCCTCTGCAGGGTTACCTGAGCGGTCATAGGACTCATGGCATGTTCTGGTGATCTGGGCTGCAAGCTCTCGGTAGTAGGCCCTCTTCTCTTTCTTGGCATCCTCGGCACCAAGGGCAATCATGCCCCCTGCGAAGCAGGCCAGGTGTCCCATCTTGTGATCCAGAACGCCCCCTCGCCACTCAGCAATGTAGGTCAGACCCCCAGGAGAGACATTCACCAAATGAGTCTCTATGGCCTGAGAGTGGGGAGGACCGCACAGGGCGGGAAAGGAGAGAATTGAAGACACAAGTGAGCCACAAGGAAACTGGCAGGGTTTCTCTGCAGAGTCCTGTAGTGGGAGGTCCTTCTGGGAGCTAGGATGTAACACAGGCCTTTTAAATCTACATTTTGTGGCTGGAGACATGGTTCGGAGGTTAAGAGCACTGGCTGCTCTTCTAGAATCCCTAGGTCCATTCCCAGAACTCACATGGCCTCTGCAGGCTCTGCATGCACATGGTACACAGACACACCATACACGTAAAATAAAAATAACAAACAAGAAAAAAATTAAAGGTTAAAGGAAAATCAGTGTTTTAAAGAACACTTAAACAGTCTTTACACTGGGGACCAGTGAGATGGCTCGCAGGTAAAAAAGCCTGCTGTGCAAACTGGTCCACCTGAGTCAGGTTCCCAGATCCAACAGTAATCACAGTGAATAAAATAAAGATTAATGAAGCTGTTTCTCCACTACAGCCTGTGTTAGAAGGGCTTGGCCCGAAGGTTGCTGGCCTGTATGGGCTCCATACTGGAGTTCCCAGCCTTCCTGTGGCTAAGCATCTTTGTGGGAGGGAGGCCCTGTGTCTCATCAGAAAGTGATCTTCACCTCTGTCCAGGGCTTCAGCAGTGCTTTCTCCCTGCGTGCTGGGCGTGGGAGGATCTGCTCACCCTCATCGCCCACGGGAGCTCCGCTCCTTCTGCTAGCGCTGCAGGCTCTCGTTAGTAGAAAGGGGCTCCTGAGAACTGACTCATGATGTTGGAGTGCCTTCTGCCAAAAGTCCCAGGAACTCTGAAGCTGGGTGCTGTCTACACGGCCCAGAGCTGGCCTCCATAGGCCTGTGAGTCCTGGTTTTAGCTGAAGACCCATGGAAACATTACTGGTCCTCTGCCTCCATTCCCAGTGCTCACCAATCCATTCTTTTTTAAAAAAAAAAAATTATGTATTTTTTAAGTATGAGTGCTCTGTCTGCATGTATGCCTGCTTGTCAGAAGAGGGCATCAGTTCCCATTGTAGATGGTTGTGAGCCACCATGTGGTTTCTGGGAATTGAACTCAGAACCTCTGGAAGAGCAGCCAGTGCTCTTAACTGCTGAGCCATCTCTCCAGCCCCACAACCTACTCTTAAATGAATTGGGCCACATTATTGGCCTTTGTGCAATCACAATAGACTCTTGGTACCATTGGAAGAAGGCCCCACTAGGCCTTAAAGGCACCCTGATCCAGACCCCAAGGAGTGACTGGTTTTCTAGACTGATTCCCCGGCACACATTCTGTAGTTCAAATCTCTTTTCTATCAGTCTGCTGTGTGGCATTGGGCAGGTTCCATGCTCTCTCTGTCAGCTTTGTCTCTTTGCATCGGAGTCTCCAACAAATGCTGCCATGAGTCCTCTGCAGTCCGTCTCCTGCCCTCTACTCACATCCCTTCCCAGCCTCACTGGCCTTTCCCCATTCATGCTCACCCCGGTTTGGATATCCCAAGAGGGCTGGAGTCTTTTTTGGGCCAAGGGCTGGGAACACAGAAGCACTGTGGATGGGCCTAGCTCTGGGTGCAGAGGTCTCTGTCAAATGCACGTAGGAATGACTGTGATCAGCAGTCAGGAAGAGATAAACTGAGGGTATGAGATGAAAGTATGGATGCTCTGCTTTGCTGAAGAGGTCAGAGAAGGCTCTCGCCTCTGGCTGTGTATACCCCTCCCTGTATTCTGAGCCCTGGAAGGCCTTTTCTAGCAGGCTGTGGTTCTTGGAGGGGTCAGCCCTCTTAGGACACTTCCTGGCTCTTGGAGCATGATCACATTCAGTGATTTTATCCCTGTATCTGAGTGTGGCTTGACACAGCCATCAGCCACCAGCCAGGACCTGGCACATGAAGATGGTATTGGCTTCAGGATCTGTTTTTCCTTTTCCTTGCCTGTCAGAACCAGGGCTGGGGGTCTGACTTCGGGACCCTTGCTGAGTGGCAGATGGAAAGGGATTGATGAGGTGCCTTGCTTAGGGTACCAGCTCCATGTGGGGGAGCGTGCTGAGGCCTGGAGTGCCACCAGCTGCTAGGCGGGGCTGCTCCAGGCTTAGCACTGGCTCCTGGGGAGAGTGGGGTCCCAGCAGCTGGTCTTTTAAGAGTCATTGCAGGGGGCAGGCATCTGGGCAACTTCAGGGGGTGGGCATCGGGGTGAATCCAGGGCCCCAAAACCTACCTATGTGTTGGATGTGATAAAACAGACATATGGGGAGATGCCAGGATGCCATGCCACAGGGCTGGGAAACAACACCTTCTAGACTTCCTCCCACAGGCTGGGTGAGTCCCAGGCTGAGGAACAGCCTCTCTGAGGAAACTACGGATTGGTGTCTCTCACTCCGATAAAGACAAGTAGAGGTGGAGATAGAAGCCAGGTGGAGCTAGAAGCCAGGTGGGCATAGAAGCCAGGCTTCATTCTGTGTGTGTTCATATGTGCATGTGTATGTATGCTCTGGTGCATGTGTGGGCATGTTTATAATGTGTGCACATATATGTGGAGGCCAGAGGTGAGCCATAGGTATTTCTCAAGAGCTGTCCACCTTGGTTTTTGGGGATCTTGGGCTTGCTGATTAGACTATCTGGTCAGAGAGACCACTCAGGACTCTCATCTCTGCCTCCCCAGCCCTGAGATTACAAGTGCGTGCCACCATGCTGGGCTCTTTATGTGGGTTCTGGGGAGGAACTCTGGTCCTCACCCTGTGCAGCAAGCACTTTACAGACAGAACCATCTGCTTAGCCCAGACTAAAGCCTAAAGCCACAGACACGGTACGGAGGGGCTGAGTTTGCTTCGGGGGAGGTCTGGATGCCTTTGAGCTGCTTCCCTCTTTTCTGGAGACTCACTTTGCTCATCCATAGAATGGGAATGCAAGCTCACACACAGGATGGTGATGAGGCTGAAGGAGAGGGCATTGTGACCTGGCTTGGTGGCTGTCCCAGCCAGTTCCTTCCTATGCCTGTTGGGAAGTGCACCTGAGTCCTCTTACAGGGACCCAAGTGACTTGTAACCAGCCAATGAAGGCACGAACTGCAAGGCTAGCATCAGGCAGGCCCCTAATCCTGCCTTGGTTTTTGCTGTGGTGTGACTAGGTCTTTTTGAGTCTTGGTTTCATTAACTTTAAGGTGGATCTAATACAGGGACCTAGTAGGAGATCACAGCTACGAGGCCCTCCTTGGTTTCCTTATGTGCCCTCCTTTTATGAGTCTCAAGGGCATGTCTATGGGGTGTCCCAAACCCACCCACACATCCCAACTGGACCCAGGTTGAGCCTGCAGGTTCCCTTGCTCACACACGGATCGCTGGGAAGCTCCACAGAACCATCCTTGGGCCACCCCAGAGGTTCTGGCACCATTTTTAGGGTACAGCCTTAGAAGAGGTCTGAGTCCCCTAAGTGATTCCAACATGCCGGCAAGGCTGGGAACCACTAGAATATTTTTCAAAGCCCCAGTCCTGACAGAGGCCTGCCCTTCACTCAGGGTCTGCGGCCCCAGGCTCCTTACAGAAGATCAAATGTGGGAGCAAGTTTTCTCTACTCAGCCATGCTTTCTGAGGCTCCCAGACTGCTTAATAATTCATGGCCATCTCTCCCCTTGAAGCTACAGTCACAGTGTGCCCTAAGGGCTGGAAGGCAGTGCACTTGTTAACTTCATGTTTACTCTGTGGAGAGCTGCAGGAAGAGAAGAAAGTTATCCTCCTACAGGGGACACTGGCCAAATCCAAGGGCAGACAGGGCCAGGATGGAGTGAGCTGAGCTGCACTGCTTCATGACAGGGCTTGGCACCAGGGAGCCAGGCAGAGTCCATAGCTTAAGAGGTCCATGGCTCCAGCAGTCTGTTGCAGTGTGTTTCTGTAAGCACTACCGCTTCCAGGCAGACTCACGCCATCAAACAATGCTTAGAGACCATCCATCCACCCAGGCATGCATCTAACCAACTGTGCACACCAGTCTACCCTCCCCCAATATATCCATCTCCCTGCTCATATTAATTCACCCATCTCCCATTCATCTCTTCATCAATCCAGCCATCTACCCATCTATCCATTCATACCTAAATCCACCCATCTACCCATCAACTCACTCATGCATGGATCCATCCATTCCACTGTTCACGTCAAGCTGCAGGCCCAGCCACCCATCTACTCAGCTATCCATCAGTCCATCTCTCTGTCCACCCATCCACCCACCAACTCACCCACCCAGCTACTCATCAATTCACGGGTCCATCTCTCTATCCACCCATCCACCCACTAACTCACTCATGCATCTGTTTGACTGTGTGAAGTGTTCACATCAATCCACTCCTGCATCCACCCACTCATGTATCTATCAGGCCAACCATCCATTTGTCCGTCCCGTCATCTATTCATTGGCTGCCCATACCAATCTACCCATCCACTCATATTCCCATCTGTCCATCTCTCCACCCAACCTCCTCTCCACCCAACTGTTCACATTTCTATCTACCCACTCATCTACCCATCTACCCGTCTTCCTGTCCACCCATCTATCTAGCTATCCAACTGTTTATATCAATCTGCCAGCTCACCCATCCATCCCTCAATCTCTCGATGGAGCTGTTCCCGTCTATCCACCCCCACACCCACGCATCCATCCATCCAACCACCCACTCGTCTTTCTTATCTATCACTCAGCACCTACTTGTTCATATAACAGCTACTGTGTGTCTACCATTGCCAGTCTGTCTCAGGAGTGAGGCTTATGGGGTTAACAAGGATACAGGATTGTCAGTGAGAGAACACATAGTGTATTTGGGAAAGACCAGCGAGGATTAAGTCAGCAAATGTTTGTAAGCATTCATTTCTGGTTCTGTTACAAATGAAGAAGAGAATAAATAAGCCTGGGCATGTGATAGGCTGGGAAAGTCATTCTGGCACTATATGAGAGAAGAGTTGGTCAGTCTAAAGGACCTGGCTTTTGAATGGCATTCTGGGTAGAGGGGTCGGCACATACAAAAGTCCTGAGGTGGAAACAGCCTGATGCACCTGAGGAAGCAGAGGGGCAAGAGCGAAGTGAAACAGCCCAAATGATTGACAGGGTCCCCATCAGGCAGGACCCAGTGGGCAAAGGATTCACTCCAAGGGTTAGGGGAGATGAGATGGAGAGGAGAGGAGCAACCCCTCCAGCCCCATGGCTGCTGTGTGCAGAACTGATTTAGAGGCAGGGCAGAGGGGAACAAGCTTACTTTAAAGGATCCAAGGTAGTATTCCAGAGAAAGGCAATGGGACAAGGAATCCAACTAACTTCATGGGGAAACTGATGCCAAGAGTCTTCTCTATGCTTTTTCTTATAAATTATCTACAGATTTATTATTATTATTATTATTATTATTATTATTATTATTATTATTATTAATTTTGTTTTTTGAGACAGGGTTTCTCTGTGTAACAGCTCTGGTTGTCCTGGAACTCACTTTGTAGACCATGCTGGCCTCAAACCCACAGAGATCCATCCACCTGCCTCAGCCTCTTGAGTGCTGGGATTAAAGGTGTGCACCACCACTGTCCGGCTAGATTTATTATTTTTACTTTATGAGTGTTTTACCCGTATGTATGTCTGTGCACCATGTGGGGGCCAGTGCCCAGGGAGGTCAGAAGATGGCATTATATCTCCTAGAACTAGAGCTACAGGCAGTTGTGAGCCACCATGTGGGTACTGGGAGGTGAACCCAGATCCTCTGGAAGAGCAGCCAGTGCCCTTAATCACTGAGCCATCTCTGCAGCTCCTGCCATGTGCTTTTCCACCAATTGGGTTCAAAGGCATTTACAGCTCCAGCTGGCCCGAGTTCTGAATATTCCTCTTTGGAGGGACCCACTCTTTACTCCACACCCCATGAAGAGACCAGCAGCGAGCAGCACTAACTCTGCTAGTTCAGTGCTGTGTGGCCTTGGGCAAGTGTCCTCCTCTCTCTGGACCTCAGCTTGTGTTCACACGGAGAGAACAAGCAGAAGGGCATGTTCCACACATCTCAGATGCTACCCTCTCTCTCATGAAGTGTCACCTCTGGTTTACAGAATGACAGCTGACGATCTCGCTTTGGAGCCCCAAGGGCTCCTGGCTGCCATTTGGGCTTTGACACATTAGCTGAAGTCCAGAGACTGTTGGAGGAGGGCTTAAACTAAGCTTTCTCAATCAGACTGTCACTTCCTATGAGACCTCGGACAAATGGCTTGACCTGCCTGAGCCGGGGCTTCTGAGCATGGGGGAGGAACACACCGATGTCTCCAGAATCTGGGGAGGTATTGTGTGAAATGTGGCTGGGGACATCTTCCCTGTTGCTCCTTGCTCATTCTGTGGCCTCTCCCAGCACGCAGGGCCCTGAGGACTGGTGGCTGCCCACACAGTAGACAGCTGGAAACTTCGCTTACCTCCAAGGCTTTGTAGTACATATTTTTAGCCTCCGTATCTGTTTTGGCGGACATCAACCAGGACTTGATCAAATATTCATAAAAACTGTCCCCAAGTCCTCCAACTGAGACATGATCTGCAAGAAAAAGATGACAAAAAGAATTAGCACACTTATCATTGGCTAGGCTCAAATGCCGAACCTCTGTGACCCGAGCTGGGCTTGCGCTGGAGCCAGCATCTGGTCAGCTGCCACCCAATCCAACTTGGGTGGGCTGAAGGGACCCAAGCAGGAACAGGGGATCTTGAGCCAAGCGTCCTGTATCCTTGCACAGGGTCCTCAGGGCCACAGTCTATCTGGCCTTAGCAGGATGATGACAAAGACCCTGGTTATTAATTGTGAAGGGCTGATTTTCTTTTAAAAATCACTTGAGATTTAAAAATAAATGAAGAACGATTATTCTGTATTGAAGCTATTGGAATGGAAATCCAAGGAGGGCAGCCACGCCTTGGGCTCCTCCCCAGTGGCTTTGCAGGCTCATGCATGCAGTTTGGAGTTCCTCTTAGTCTGCGTTTTCCTTTTCTATTACAAAGTTATAACTTAATAAGATACTGGGAAATACATATGAGTGTATATGTATATACATATGCGTGTGTGTGTGTGTGCATGCGTATGTGTGTCTCTGTGTGTGCCTGAGTGCGTGGTGTGTGTGTGTGTGTGTGTGTATCTTTATTTGGTGGCAGACCATTCACAGGTATGATTCCTGTCTGGAGAACCCAGCAGTGAATGCTGGCCCTTCATGAAAGGCTGGGGAAGAGGAGTAAGAGCAAGTTACAGGTCAGACTGCAGTCACAGAGCACCCTTGGAAATCTTAGTTCATTTGTGCAGATCAAGGTGATGGGGGCTGTGCTGCAGTGGTGTGGCTTGTTTGTGTGGTATGTACAGTACACACACATACACACACACACACACACACACACACACACACACACACACGGTGTTTGTGTGTATGCATGGATCTGTGTGGTATACGTTTATTGTGTGTATGTGTGTGGTGTGATGTTTGTGTAGGTCTGTGTGATGTGTTTGTGTGTATGTGTGTGATGTGTGTTTTGGCTGTGTTTATGTACAAGTCTGTGTGGCGTATGTTTGTTTATATGTGTGAGTCTGTGGTGTATATCTGAGTGTAAGGTGTGTTTGTGTATGTCTGTGTGGCATATGTCTACATATATGTATGTATCTGGTGTGGGTGTATGTGTTTGGTATATTTGTGTATATGTGTGTGACTTTGTGGTATGTATGTGGTGTGTTTGTATATATGCATGTGTCTGTGTGGTATATGTTTGTGTGCATGTGTGTGGTATGTACATGTGGTGTGTTTGTGTATATGTGTATGTGGGGTGGCATATGTCCATGTGTGTGTGTGTGTTTATGTAGATCTGTATGGTTTATGTCTTTGGGTCTGGTATGTGTATGTGTGCGGTGTGTTTGTGCATATGCATGGGTCCATGTGGCATATGTCTGTGTATGTGTGTGTTTGTGTATTTTGTGGGTCCGTGTGTATGTATGTGTGTGTGAGTTTGTATATATTTGTGAGTCCATGTGGCGTGTGTGTGTGTGTGTGTGTGTGTGTGTGTGTGTGTGTGTGTGTTTGGAGCCAGTGGCTTATCCTGAGCATAGTCTACCCTGCAGACGGGGTTGGGTTTCCTGAGAGGCTGAAGCCAGGTTTGAGGATAGTGGGAAATAGACAGGAGCAGAGGCTGGGTGACTTGAGCTATGGCCCTAACTCTTTCCCTCTTCACCTGTCATTTCTGTGGTTGCAAATGATGTCAGTAGCTGTCCTGAGCCTGTTGCCTCTGGGAATCCATCACATCAAAGAAACCAACAAAGTCCAGAGAACCTCAGATGAACAGGGGCAGAAGGCAGGAGGAGGCAGCCCTGATGGGCCCAGCAGGCCCAGCCTTCCCTCTACTCTCCAGCAGGCCATGGACTCATCTGATATTATCATGAAATAGTCTCATATACGTGACTGACTGCCCACATCCGAGGTCCCAGCAGCAACTTGGAAAGAAACCGATTCCCTGTGTGGTGGGAGAGGTGATGACAGCAAGCCGCTTCTTGGGCCTCTTCAGGGGCTTGCTGCACCATGCCAGGCTGCCAGGCCCCACTCCAAGCTGCCATAGTTCTTAAGCCCTTGTCGCCAATGGTCATAACCTGTAATTTGAGTCTCTGTTCCCTCTTTCGACATGTGTTTTGGTTGAGAATTTCATGTTTCTGTGATTTTTAAGAAGAGGCTGTGTGTGGTGAGGGCATCATGACGAAACTCTTGGGTGGAATTCCCTGGGCCTCTGGGCCTGCTGAGGGAGAGGCTCGGCTGGGGAGGAAAAGCCTCGGAAGATGCTATGTGGAGTCTCTGGAGGCCAGTCAGGCCCTGCCTGGATCACTTTCTTTTGGGATGATCTAGATCACATTTGGAGGACCCCTGCAGCCTTAGCCTTGACTGCTATTCACAAGTACCTTCCTATTGGTATAGAATGAATTCACCCAATTCTCTTTTTTCACCAGAAACCAAGACTTGGGACTGAAAGGGGCTGTGGTGTAGTTCAATTGGGAGACAGACAGACAGGCACACATGCGTGCGCACGCGCACGCGCGCGCGCACACACACACACACACACACACACACACACACACATGAGCGCACACAAGGATGTAGCACAAGTAGAAGGCAGACACATCCAGGAGGATACAAACAACTGGAAGACAGACAGACAGACCACACACCAGTTCCTGCTGAGTGACCATATGGCTGAGCCTTAGAGACAAGGCCAGAGTCGAGCAGCAGTTTGCCTCTAGCAGAGCCTGGCCCCTCCATCGTGAGCACAGCAGGGAGACGAGTCAAGCCTGCTTCTCAGTCTGTGTCATTGGGTGGGACTTGGGAATTATGCCCACAGGAAACTGGCAGCTGTGTGTCTGAAAAGTTGTTAGGTGTGGTGCTGCGCACTTGTCATCTCAGCACTTGGGATGCAGAGGAAGGAGGATCAAGAGTTCAAGGCCAGCCTTGGCTACCTAATAAGTTTGAGGCAACCTGAGCTACCTGAAGACCTTATCTCAAATAAAACGTCTTTAAGCAGCTGGTCATGGTGGCACACACCTTTAATTCTAGCACTCTGGAAACAGAGTTGGGCAGAGCTCTGAGTTTGAGACCAGCCTGATCTACAAGTGAGTTCTGGGACAGCCAGGTTTAAATTCTTAAACAAACAAAAAGCTGAAACCCCCAGGACTGATTCAGGTAAGTTTAAGGTACAGTGGGGAGAGAGTGTCAGGTCACTGCCTAGTTTGTCCTTGCCTAAAATTTTGTCTAAATCAAAACTAGAAGTGGAAAGCCAGATCAAAGTGACTAGGGGATGTCACAGGGTCATCCCTGTAGTCACTGCTGAGTGACAGCTCTAAGTGGGACATTCCTTCCAGTCTGGGGACACAGAGGAGGGTGCAGAGGTGCTGTGAGAGGTGGGTGCTGTGGCAGTTTGAATGCCGGGGCTTAGAAATGGCCCAGCAATTAAGAACACTGGCTGTTCCTCTAGAGGGCCCGGGTTCAATCCCCAGCATCCACACGGGACCTCATAACTGTCTGTAACTCCAGTTCCAGGGGATCCATGATGCCAGACATGCATGTTGTGTACATATATATGTGCAGAGGCCAAATACCCATACACATAAAATAAATATATATATATTTTTTAAAAAGAATAGGAATGACTTCCATAGATTCATGTGTTTGAGTGCTTGGTCCATGAGGAGTGACATTATAGGAGGCGTGACCTTGTTGGAGTAGGTGTGGCCTTGCTGTAGGAAGGATGCCATTGTAAAGGCAGGCTGTGAGGTCTCATTTATGCTCTCGCTTTGCCAGGTGTGGTACACGGCTTCTTCATGCTGCCTGCAGATCCAGATTAGAACTCTCATCTCCTCCAGCACCATGTCTGCCTATATGCTGCCACGCTTCTCGCCATGATGATAATGAACCAAACCTCTGAAACTATAAGCCAGCTCCAATTAAAGGTTTTCCTTGATAGGAGTGGCCATGGTGTCTCTTCACAGCAACTGGAGCTCTAACTAAGACAGACGCTAGGAATGTTGGAAGGAATCGGATATCCAGGCTGGTGAACTCAGGAGCTGGTGCTTGTCCCTGGCTCTCAGCCAGTGCCCACTTGGGCTCAAGAAGCCTGAATGGGAACCCATGGGATGAGGAGCAGTGATGGCAGTACTCACGCTGCACCCAGTTCCCGCTCACTGGGCTGAGGAAGTTGGGGTAGAGGCCGAAGGGCTTGTCAATCTTCCTGAGGACCTTGCGGATGTTTTTGACCTGTGAGAAACACCAGGCACGGTCACTTCCCGAAGAAGCTGCTCTTTCCCCACCCATGAGGATCCAGTGAATTGGTTCAGCACGTGGGGGTTAAAGCTTTCTGATGTGTGTTTGGTGGAGGAGGAGGGGAGATGGTGAAAGAACCACAGGTTCTGTGCCCACACGCAGAGCATGGTGGGATGGGGCTGAGTGGGGCCTGACCCACTCTCTGCTGACTGCTTCTGCGTGGGACAGTCCTATCCTAGGCTGCCTGCCTAGGTGGGGGGTTTCAGATCAGTGGCAGTAGCTATTTTGCTTTGTTGTTGTTTGAGACAGGTTTCTCTGTGCAGTCCTGCTGTCCTAGAACTCGCTTTGTAGACTAAGCTGGCCTCTAACTGACAGAGATCCGCCTGTCTCTGCTTCCCAAGCCATTGAGTTCAATACAAACCTGGAGGGTATGCATGATGTGACACTAGTTGAGGCTTGGCTTGCAGCCCTGGGGACTGCACATGTTGAGAGATGCAACTGAGAACCTTTTCTAGATGCCTGCTAGAAATGGACCCTCTGGGAGAGCAAGTCCCCAGGACCATACTGCCGCCTGCTCATGGAATAATTGGCATGGCAGGGGCAGCTGGGAGGGTTGAGCCATCAGCTTTCCTATTCCTCAAAGGCACTTGGTTTTGCCTCACTGGACTTCATGTCTCTTTAAGGTAACAGGGACCATGAGAGGGGCAGGAAGATTCTTGGACTCCCTGTGCTGGTGGGGCCTAGGGAAGCAGGCTGTATTAGCTACCCTGGAGGGTTCAGGGCATTGTAAAAATCTGGGCCAATTTGCCAACTGTTAATAATCTCCTCTGCGGGAGGTGTGATGTGATGTCACTAGGGCCTGGAAATAGCTTAAGTATGCAAATGGAGAGTGACAGAGGGACGAGGAGTCTGGAGGTGCACAGGGCAGCTGGCTACACTGATCTGTCCAGGGAAGAAAAGGCTGCAAAGTCCCTGGTCCAATTCTCAGTCCATTGCTGACCACCCTGGGCAGGTTACTTAGCCTCTCTGGTTCATTCCACCCTCTACCTCTCAGTTAGGGTTGGCAGTCCCGCTACCCCCAGGTCTTCTGGGGCTTAAGATAAAACATGCCCAGGACATGGCAAACGTCAGTGTGCACTCACTCATGGGACCCTTTCCTGAGGTGGCCAGGGCTTCCCAGGGGAATCCAGTCATGAGAACAGAAAGCCTGGGGCTGGGCAAAGGGTCAGAGAGCTCGGATGGCACTGAGCATGGCACTAGGCTGTGGGATTGGACTCAGTTGAGTAGAATGACCGACCACATCCCAGACAGGTAAGGATGGGGGCGAGAGGAGGCCACAGACACCAATCAAGAGGGTGTGAAGCTTGTCTTGAGCTTCTCTACCCTGGTGGAGTCCCACATCAAGGGCACAGTGGTCCCAAACCTGGTGTTAAGGAGCACTGGGCTTCCTGTGTGTGTGAACGAGCAGACACCGGGGCCTGGGGCAAGCAGAGGCCCAGAACATGTTTCCTTCCAGCTGTGTGTGTGTGTGTGTGTGTGTGGGGTGGTCACTATGCTCTGGGAACAACTAGTGACACAAGATAGCACCACCAGGTGGAGGTGTGAAGCCATCTCAGGGAGACAGCAGGATCCCAAATGCTGTTCTTGGGGGGGTTCTAGATGGGGCCTATGTGTACACTGCCTTTCTTTAGATTCAGGGTTAAACCCGAATCCAGACATTTCCTTGGCCATAGCCCTTCCAGAGAGCTTCTCAGGGCCAGGGATGGGCATTTGTCAGGCCTGGGCAGTGACCTGGATGCCACTTCTCAGCACCCATGTAGCCTTGGGCAGCCGAGAACAGTGATAAGGAACCACTCTGCCTGCCTGCTGCCAGCCCGAGCCAGACGGGCCCCTGGGAGGCAAAGGCAGGCAGATCTCACACACGGAAAAGCTAAATGTCCCTGGAAAGGGTATGTGTGCACACCACCACCTGTTCCTGCCAGTACGAGGAGCCTGGCTCTGTCAGTCTCCAGATTTCACAGCTCACAGATCTGCCCCCAGCCAACACGCCAGCACAGACCTCCCTGGCAGAGCTTGGTGGCTTCTGCTCCCCTCCCTGCCGCCTGGCATTGGGCACATGTGAGAGGGGTGGTTGGGGGTCCTGTGCACCCTGACTGCAGGCACTCACCCTCTGCCCCTCTGTTGTGGTGTGGGGTGACTGCCTGGGGAGAGAGCGAGGGGAAACTCACCTTTTCTGCAAAGACCGGCTTGCCAGAGAGTTCTGTGAGGTGCAAAAATTCCAAGTGCAGGGATCCAAATTCAGCCAGGATGCTGCTGCTGCCTGAGGTGGCCCAGCCCCAGCTACCGCTGAAAAGACATCAGCGGCGTCACCCTGCTGGCTCCTTGGCTGAGATGAGTAGTGGCTATAGTACAGGGTGAATCCTGCACCAGACACCTCAGTTCCAGACACCTCAGGTCACCCCCCCTGGGCCCCACTATGTGGATGGCACTGGGGCTGGTGAGGGGATGAAATTTACTGAGGGTAGTCTGAACCCACATCACAGCCTTTGTTCCTGCTCTATAACGTTTGGGGTTCAAGGCATGACACACAGTGATGGCGAAATCTGCAGGTGACACCACTGGCGTGGTTAGGAGCTACCCAGGCCCATGCACGTGCATATACTTTTGCCTTTCCGTCTGCCCAAGGTTGTATAATAGCCCCAGACAGGAGTTTCCTGGGACCTACAAGGTGTGACCACAGCCCTAGAACTGTTGGACCCAAGGAAGCCAGGGTTAGAAGTGAAAGAAGCAGGGCCCCCGTAGCCAAGGCCAGTGCCCTGTGAAACCGTGGCTCTCACAGGCATCAGTCATGTTCTCTGCCCTGTGCCTTGCAGGAGGCTGTGATGGCCACTTCGGGGTCCAGTGCTCTAGGAATAAACCTCAGAGCCAGCACATGCATTATACCCCCACTTTCCTTCTAGAGACAAAGAATCTGGCCAGAGTCAGAGACCTCCCGCTACAGCCACCAGTCTGTGCAGTAGCTGGGCCCAAAAGAAGCTGAAATGGGTCAGCCCAGAGAGAGGCTGCTGTCTGCATCACTCTGCCCTGTGAGGGAGTGCTTTCCAGACCTTTCACCTGCCGCACCCTGGATCCAGAGGGTGTAGGGGCCAGGGCTGCTTGGCTGGCACCCTCGGGCAAATCCCCATGTGCCTTAGTTTCCATATCTGAATAACAGAATGAGGACAATTGCCCTTGCCTCCCAGTCTCGGGCTTTTGTGGGGACTTGGTGCTGAGTAAGGATGGCGGTGGGCAAGAGGCGTCCTCTCCGTATGTCTCAGATTCCATACACATATCCTGGTTACTTTCCCATGGGATATTTCGGATTCCAGGGGGACATACAGTCTGTAGAGTTAGTGTAAGAAGGGGTGAGGGTGGGCTGGGTGCAGTGACTACCTCCCCTGGGCAGGTTGTGGGGTGGCGTGTTTTGGAGGCCCCTCTACTCTCCTGTTGCCTGGCTGCCTTCCAGCCATCTCTAGAGATGGAGAAGACTTAGGAAGGCAGTGTGGTGTGGGGGTGGGGGCGCCTGGGGGCCTAACTTCTGCTGGTGCAGGCCTGAGGCCTCACTGTCCACTCTGAGCTCTGCTCTTGCCCAGACTGGATCTTCCTGGAAAGCAGGGGCGCTGAGGTGAGTCCCAGCTCCTGGAAGACTGTGACTTCCACCAAAATGCAGAGACTGCCACACACTTCGTCCCATCTCTGTCCCCTTGTGTATTTCTAGGCTTGGGCTGGGCAGGCTGCCGTCTATGGAGCCACTAGGTCAGCCTGGGTACTCCAGGGAGTGGTTTCATCTGGTACAGGAAGCTCACAGGCATGGTTAACCCCAGCACTCAAAGGAGGAAACTGAGGTTGTCAGGGCGGTGATGTGCTCATAACTAGAGCCCACAGGAGGTGGGATTCTAACCCAGGTCTTCTGGCTTCACATCCCCCACCCTGAGGGTGTACCTTAAGACCTCATGCTCCCTAGAGGCAATAAGGGGATCCCCCAGGCTAAGTGAGCCTTCTTCCTCCAGCTGAGGAGCTCAGAGGGCTTCGTGGGTGATGTCAACTGTTGCTTCATAAGTTAAAAATAGAAAGCCCAAGTCCCCCAGTTAGCTTCCTTTCTTCTTTCTAGACAGTGTCTCACTATGCAACCCTGGCTGTCCTGGAACTCACTCTGGAGACCAGGCTGGCCTTGGACTCAGAGATCCGCCTGCCTCTGCTCTGCCTCCCGAGCACTGGGATTAAAGGCGAGTACCACCACTCCACCCTGTCTTCCAGATAGGTTTTGTCCTCACTGTCCACCACTTGGGCCTCTCTGTTCTCTCTCCTGCTCCTCACAGTCACCAGCCCCAGAGGCTTCAGATGGTAGAGAGGACAAGTGTGGGGTGTTTTGGCACTCTCTGCCTGCTCCTGGCTTCCTCTATGTCCCAGACCAGGTGCCCTCAGGAGAACCCCACCACCTCCCTAGGTATCAGCTTCCTCCTCCCTTAAACCCAGGCACTCAGCTTCATGGAGCTATTGTGGGGCATTAATCATGCGCATGACTGTCGTTTTTATCAGTATGGAATTATGCATATGTAAGTGACAATAAACTTCTAATAGGATCCAGGTGGCTTTGGTGTCTTATTTCACCCTTCACCTCTAACTCTACTGGCCCATACTGTGATCTTCATTTCATAGGTGGGAATTACTTAGGCTCAGAAAGGGGGAGACACTTTTTCAAGGTCACACAGCAAGTGGTAGAACTGAATCCAAATCCTGTATACTAGCTTGCACACGGAGCAACATCCAGGAAAGGACAGGGTCCTTCGACCAGCTCTATAAAACAATGAGCCAACAGTAAGATCTGCTCTCCTCTCCTCTCCGCTGGCAAGGGGTACTGCTACCTGGCTAAACCTCCTGTGTATGGTGCAATTGTTATAGCCGGAGCTGAGCTCAAAGCCTAAGCTTATTTGGCTGCTGTGTGACCTCGGGAATGTTACTGCACTTCTCTGAGCCTCATTTTCTTTCCCGGCAAAATGAGGCCCTGGTGGTTAGAAAGGAAGGTTCTCTGTCGTGTGCTCATAGAGTGCCCGGCCCACTGTGTGCTCCCAAGCTGTTAGTAATTATGTAGGCATGTATAGGCATGTTTAGAGGGAGCACACCACATGAACATACCTGCATCTGTATGGATATATGAGTCCATGTGTGGATTTGAGAATCACATGACAATGGTCAGCTCGAATGCCTGATCCCTTACTAGTGGCATGAGCAGCAGCAGGAGAGTTTTGTGCAGGCATGTATGCACGCCTGTGACAGACTGATTCAGTCAGAGGTCCCTGGTTTGGCCACAGTCACTGCCTCAGGTCTTGCCTCTGACAGCTGGCCTTGCCTCTCCTAGGATGTCTCCGGGACAGAGATGAGCACCTACCGCCACACTGGGCAGTGTGGCCGCCTAGCCCTCTAGCTGCCTGCAACCAGGCCTGCTGAACACTAGAGGAACAGCAGGATAGCTCCAGCCCCCTACCAGGTCATCTCTGAGGAGTGTTCGCAGTAGCACGTGGCCACTGAGTCCTCGCTACCCTCCCATTTTTAGCGATCGCTTCTTTCCCAGAATACGAAAGCGGGCCGTGCCAGAAGTATCCACGTGCAGGATATCTCAATGGCGAGCAAGCAGCCTAAAAATATCCATGCCTGTGCCAGGAATTCTAGAGTCTGTGTGGGATCAGGCTCCGCTGAGGGCTACAGGTGAGACAGGGGCTAGGGCCACAGCAGAGGGCGGGGCCCTGAGGGCTGTGCCCAAACCCAGCATGAGGGTGTGGGTCACTTCTGTCCTGATTCTCAGGTTTAGTGTTTGTGGAGAAGCACTCTGAGCCCAGGCCTGTGTGTGGATCTCTGAGGTATCAAGTCCAGTGTGGAGGACGGCTCCTGTCAGCCCTCATGACCTCCCTGGCCTCGGCGAAGTTTTACTGAGGATGCTGGGAAGGTTTCCCACCAGGTGAAAGAGGCACTGGTTTGTGGGACATGGTGGGCAAAGCCATTAAGGCCATGGGACAGGAGGGAGAGTGGAGCCCAGCAGAAGCTGGACGGACTCCCTTTCCAGATACCTGGTCAGCACTCCCATGAGGTACCCTAGATGGGGGCCCAGGCAGACCAGGGAGCATGGATTTCCCGAGCCTTTCTCCCAGCTCAGGTGTGTCACATATGGCCCAGAGAGCTGCAGGTGTTTGGGGACGTGGCCGTATGCCTTCTGTGTCTTCCAGAGGTCTGCTTTACCAAGATCAGAGTCAGGGCTAGGGTTCTATAGCAGGATTCCTGTCCTGGGGAGAGCCAAGGCCCAGAGCCCCTCAGCTTCCTTGAGTACTGGCTTTGCCTGCAGGCTGCTGAGCCCTGCCTCAGGAGGGGGGGAGCTGGGGCCAACTCTGGAGGCTCTGAGTCAACAGGGCTGGGAGCTATTTGCAGAGGAACAAATGTCCCTCCTATCCTGGGAAGGCCAGGCCTGCGTGGCCCAAACCCTACAGTTGGTGACCAATACCTGTCCAGGACAGTACTTCGCAAAGGCCAGTTCTCACCATGCACAAAATAGGAACTATGCTTTTCTTGTGCCTCAGCTCCCACATCTATAAAAATTTAAGTCAGACAAAAGTGACTCCCTAGGACTCCTCATCAGGCCACCACCCAGGACTTGGAGCACAGACACTGGATCACAAGGGGCAGATCACTGGGTCACAAGGGACACCTCACTGGATCACAAGGGGCAGCTCACCTTTTGAAGTTCACAACGCCCTTGGGGATGCCT
Source organism: Cricetulus griseus (assembly GCF_003668045.3). Lineage (NCBI taxonomy): Eukaryota > Metazoa > Chordata > Mammalia > Rodentia > Cricetidae > Cricetulus > Cricetulus griseus. The sequence goes on along the minus strand of NC_048595.1, from coordinate 18,696,434 downwards.
GTGGGGGTGTTGAAGGCGGGCAGCAGTTTCTCACCCAACTTGATAGCCTTTACTCGGAACACCTGCCAAGAAAGGTCAAAGGGCACTAAGTACAAGTTGAGTGGACTCGAGGCTGGGGACAGGATTGGGAAGAGGCATGATGTCAGGTTCTGCAGCCAGACAGCCTGGATGGAAGGCCAGGCTCCTAGATCACTGGCTTTGCAGCCTTAGACCAGGTGTTTCTCTCTGTCAATTTCTGAGTACATAAGAAGCCAGTGCTGTTCCTCAGATGGTAGGAGAATGAAGGACTGTCACTGTGGTCAGGTGGCCTTGGGAAGAGAAGGGGAAAACAGTCAGCATCACCTCCACGTCCAGAGGAAAACCCCACTGCGAAGATGGGCTATCAGCAGGGTCCTTCACAGAGCTGTGCGATGGTACATGCTGAATGTTATAGCCTGGACCTGGGGCATCCCCAGAGGTCTATGTGTTGAAGGCTTGATCACCAGTCTTATTCCTACTGGGAGATGATGGAACCTTTAAAAGCTAGAATCTATGGGAAAGGAGGTGGGTCACTAGTGGGGGGAACTTGCTGGAGACATTGGGACCCTCCTTGCTCTCTGTTTCCTGGTATCTCTTCCATCACATGATCCTGATACAATGTTCTGGACCACTATGGAGCCAAAGAAGCAGCCAAGTAAGCATAGTCTGAGACCATTAAAATGGTGAGCCCAGTGGAGACCACTGAACCGGTGACCCCAGTGGAGACCACTGAAACGGTGACCCCAGTGGAGACCACTGAAACGGTGAGCCCAGGAGAACACTTTCTTCCTGAAAGTCGATTATCTTAGGCATTTTGTTCCATGAGAGAGAGTTGACTAACACAGCGAAAGTGAGGGAACAGTCTATTTGGACACAGCATATACAGCATTAGACTAAGAGTTCAGACCAAACCATTCTCCAGATTCTAGAAACTTCTCCTTCCTGGATGACAGCTTCCCCCATGTCAGGAAAAGGGCCTCTCTTTGGTACTCTGAGGCCATTCAGTTGTTCCATTTTACAGATAGGGAACGAAGGGCAAGGGTGAGTGGGTTGTTTTAAACCCTCCACACGATAGCTAAGGAGACATAATGAGGTCCCAGCTCAGGGTCCCCAAGTGAGGCTTCAATCCCTGTAAACTGTCCCTCTGAAATGCTAGGTTAACTCAGGAGGATATGTGACCTTCTGACTCAGCAGTCTCTCTCATAACCAATTTCTTCCAAAGGGCCATTGAGATAACTCAGTGTGTAAAAGTGCTTGCTGCCAAGCTTGATGACCTGAGTTCAATCCCTAAGACCCACATTGTGGAAGGAGAGTGGTCTCAGAAGCTGTCCTCTGACCTTCACATGGATGCTGTGACACACGTGTGTGTGCACATACACCCACAAGACAAATGAACAAATGTAATGTAAAAAACAAATAAACCCAATTTATTCTTAGGATATAAATAATTGAGAGTGCTATGAAAGATTTTATATTATGGTTGTTTATTCCAGCATTGCCTAAAATAGACTGTGGTGCATCAAGAGACAGGGAAGTGGTTCAGTCCTGGCTTCCACGCAATGTAATGGCATGCAGCCACTGAAATGATGTAGTAGAATCGTTAGGAGCAGAGTAAGTATATACACCTATGATGCAGAAAAATTTTCCAAACTAGTGCAACTCAGTTTAAAATTTGTTTACATATGGATGCATGAAAAAAGGAAATATATCAAAACTTTAGCAATGTCCTCTCAGAAGGGTTAACCCACAAATGATATTTATTTCCTTCTTTTGGTTTATTGATGCTTTTATGTAATTTTATTTATTTAGGTTTTTTGAGACAGGGTTTCTCTGTGTAAAAGTCCAGGCTGGCCTGGAACTCACAGAGATCCGCCTGCCTCTGCCTCCTGAGTGCTGGGATTAAAGGCGTGCGCCACCACTGCCTGACTGGGACTACAGGTATTTTTGACCATGCTCAGCCTGTGTAATTTTACAATAGGACTGGGGAGATAGCTTGGTGGGTAAGGGCACTTACTCTGTGAGCTTGAGGACCTGAGTTCAGATCCCCAGCACCCACAGAAAAAGTTGGCTGTGGCTGTGGCTCCTGGAACCAGGAGTACTGGGTGGGGCAGAGATAGGTGGTGCTCCCTGGCGGGGCAGCTTAGCCTAATAGCAAGCTTCCAGTTCAGTAAGAGACAGCTGGCCCTGGTCTCCCAATTTGAGGGTACAGGTACCTGCCCACATGCATTTGCATGCATGGCAAACATCATCACACACACACACACACACACACACACACACACACACACACATGACAGACCTATAACATAGTTGGACTCCATATTCAACAAACTGCAGACTGAAAACACAGATAAAACAAAAACAAAAACAAAACTGGCCATGATGGGATCCACCCGTAATCCTGACACTGAAGCAAGAGAAACATTTGAAGCCAGGAATTTGAGGCCAGTGTGGGCTACCCCCTGGAGGGAAGGGTAGAAAGCATGTCTGTGTTGACTATGCACAGGGACTCTTATTCCTAGAGGAGGGAGCAAGACACAGCCTCTGCTGTTGGGCATCCTAAGGACTTTGAGAGGATGAATGTAGGCTCTCTGCAAATAACACACTATTTCAGGTAAGGGCTTGAGCATTCCTGGAATTTGAGATCTGTAGGGGTCCTGGGCCCAATCACCATGGATACCTAGAGAGGATCATAAATTTTCACTTAAGAGATGAGATGCAAGCCCCCAGTCTGTAGCTCTACTGACTCAGTTTCCTGACCTTCCTCACAAAGCCACTAACGACAAAAATCTGCTAAATGAGGGGCTGGGAGAAGGAGCTCACATACCTAGTCCTCAAGGCCCTGGGTCTCCCAAGCCACAGAATATAATGCAAACAAACAAACAAACAAAAAGTCCCATGAGGCAACTGTTAGGGGCTTCCCAACTCTGAGTGGCGAATGGGTTTGAGGCCTCTGAGGGTTCATGGCCTTGCCAAGGAAGAGGAAAGGGAGTTGCAGGGCTGGCTACATGGTCAGACAAGAGGACACTGTCCAGTGCCTCCTGTGAGTCCTGTCAGTGATCCTGGAAGTAGACCATGGGCACTGGTCTACAACCCAAAGGCACCTGTCATCTGGAGCTGCAAGGTTCACCCTGTGGGTCTGCTGCAGTGCTCAGCCGGGTTGGAAGCCACTGGCTTAGTGACAAGGGCTTGATTGAATGCAGGCTGTGGGTCTCTTTACCCAGCCAGGTTTCTGGCAGGGAATGGAACCTGCCCAGATGTGGGGTCCAGGCAGCTGCATGGTTGCCTGAGACCCTGAGGAAGCCAAGCTAGCTGACAGGCTCTTCTCTAGCAGAGTACCATGTCCCTCCTGTGCACAGCCCTTGGGAGACCTTGCTGCAGCCGTCACAGATTGTCCAGTGGTCCTGAGAAGGGACTGGACAAATGTAGGGGAAGCTGTAGCCACACCTTCTTAGGGGCTGGCTACAGGAGTACCTGAGCAGGCTTGTGAGGGCATGGTCAGAGTGAGTAGGGGGACTGCGTTTCGTTTTCGGTTTCTCTTTGCTTCTTGCTGTACAGACTACCACCGGCTGGCTGGTTCGCTCTGTAAGGCTTTTCCCTATTAAATACCCTTATATTTCTACCTGACTCCGTATTGGTAATTTCCTACTATAGACAAGCATGTATGTAGAGTAAAACTTCTGGGGACAGAAGAACATAGGTCCACCCTGCCACCTTGAAAGGGAGTGGGGGGGGGAGCTGTGTTTGCAGACCTCTAGTCTCTGTAATAGCTCACAGGGAAGGCCCTCACTATGGCTGAGAGAGCTGAGCTTCAGAGTGGCTCACTCAGGGCTACAGAGCTCTGTGGCTTTCTCTAGGATACCTAGTGTCTCTCCACAGAGGGATGTGGTTTTTCGGTGGCCACTGTTCCAGAATCGGAGAGGAACAGGTGTGAGTTTCATTCTGCAGGGCCAAGGCCCCGACACATCCTCCCATGTCATTGTGTGACCTTCGTTGAGCCCTGCACTGTCTCTGAGCCTCAGTTTCCCCACCTGCACAGTGTGCCCATGGCAGCTTCACAGAGTTTTTGTAGAAATTGAGAAAGAGGAAGTTAATATCTGAACAGGCTTCTAAACTGTGAAGTGTTATCCTAACACCCTGGGAACAGCTCTGATTATGTCTGTCACTTTTTAAAAAAATATTTTATTGTTTTATGTGTGCAGGTGTTTAGTCGGCATGTCTGTCTGTGCACCGTATATGTGTAGTACTCAAGAAAGCCAGAAGAGGGCAAAAGATCCCTTGGGACTGGAGTTAGAGAGGTTTCTGAGCTTCCATGTGGGTGCTGGGGATCGAACCCAGGTCCTTTGCAAGAGTATCCAGTGCTCTTTAATGACTGAGTCATCTCTTTAGCCCTATGCTGGTCATCTTAATGGGAGTCGAGTCTCAGCAGGCATGACTAACCGGCAGGGTCCCCTTCTGCCACTTTCTCGGAAGCAAAGCAAGTAGCAGCCAGCAAATGTGGCATACACATTTGAGGGAAGTTAACAAAGGGAAGTCCCCAACAGGCACCCACTGGGTGTGTGTGAGCTTAGTGTGACTCAGCCCTAGTAGCAAGCAGTGACAACAGAGACGGAGGCAGGAAGACCAAAGGGCTGGAGTGAGGCCTAGGACAGTGCCTCATGGGTTTGCAAGTCTGTTTTGTCATCTGCAAGTGGGTAAAGCCCTCCCTGTGCTGAAGGGGCGTTTGCAGCTCCCATGGAGCTCTTCACAATCTGCTATTTAGAAAAGTAGCATGCCCGGGGATAGCAGGGACCTCGGAGGTGTGCTGCACCTCTGGGCAGGGACTGTACAGACAGACTCAGTGCTGCCTACTTGGGGTTCTCTTTGAGCCTTATGAACTGTTTCTCAAGTCACCGATGCCCGGGTCCACAGCCCCTGCCAGGTGCACATCCTGAGAAGTCAAAGCGAGGGAGGGGGCTGAGGGCTCCAAACCTCAGACTTCTTAGAGAAGGGTCAGAGGAGGGCCGGGTGGCTGCCACCCAAGAGCCACTAGCTCCTTTCTGAGTGGTTAGTCCTCAAGCACCACCCTCCTCCTTCCCTGCGCCCATCCATCCCTCCACCCACACCAGCCGGGAGGTTGGGCAGGTACCTGTGAACCACATGAATGACTTTGCCCTTTTTTTTTTTTTTTCCTGCTCCTTCTGTCATTTTCCTGTCCTGGGATTTTCAAAGAAAATTCAAGCTCTGGGTGGCTTGAAGCCGACGGCTCCCATCGACAATTTTTTTTTTTTTTTTTTTTTTTTTTTGGACAAATTGGTACAAGCAGTAATCTCTACTGAGGAGATTATGTTTGATAGAGAGCTGCCTGAAGCGACGAAGGAGATAGAGATAGCCCGTTACCACTAAGCTCTCGACTTCAGTCATGACAGCTGAGGGAGGAAGACTTTCTTGCATAGTGATGGAGGGAGGAAGGATTTCTCCGTAGCTCGCCTGCTTTACCTGCTCAGCTCCTGGTTCCAGGTGGCAGCTGAGCAGGGCAGAGCGGTCCTCTGGATCCCAGAAAACAGCCTGGCTGATGACCTATATTCTGGGGACGCTGCCAACCCAGCCACCCCATACTCAGGCTGTGCTGTGATGAGAACTCAAGAGGAGAAAAGGAGGCTCCAGTTTCTCCCAATCTCAGTACAATTCAGGATTCTCTGGCAGAGAGAATATGCCCTTTGGAGGTGACAGCCCTGGGCCAAACTCTCTCCCTCCTGTCCCATGTCACAAGGGTTCTTTGGTCTAAAGAGGTATCATGACCGTCCTATGACTGGAAAGAAAATGATAAGAAGGGTGTTTAAGGTCACTAGCAGGTGACCCTGGGCACTTCCTGGCCCTCGAAGCCTTGCAATTGCAGGCGGTGGCCAGCAGGGTGGCTCCATTGCCACACTGCTCCCTTGAGAATGGGTGCAGGCAAGTATCTGGCTACAGTTCTGCCCAGGACAGGAGGAGGGAAGGAAAGAGCTGGCTGTGAGTGTATCAAAATCAATGGGTTCCGCATCTTGGCTTTTAAGGTCACTGGCTGCTCTTCCAGAGGACCCAGGTTCACTTCCTAACACCCATACGTAGGCTCACAGCTGTAAGTACAGTTTCATAGAATCCTATGCCTTCTGGCTTTTGTGGGCACTAGACACCTATGTGCTACACAGACATCCATGCAGGCAAAACACTCACACACACTAAAACAAGAACAAAGCTAAAGGCCCTGGGAATGAGAAGCAGCAGTCTTAGCTTTGTGGGTCTTAAGAGCTGACCCTGTGAATTGCAGCATAGCAGTTTGCTGGTGTGGGGCAAGTGTGCGGGGGGGGGGGGGGGTTTGTACGGGGCAACTGTGCAGGGCAACTGTGCCAGTTCTCATGGACATGGTTCTGTTCTCAGAAAACTCGTCAGCTGCTCTAGGAGCCAAGTGTGCTCACCTGGGCCATAGATCTGGGCAATGTGGAATCCTCATGGGGGCTACTGTTTGGTCTCTGGCAGACCACCTTGCCCCATGAAGCCACTTACTGTGAAAGAGGAGGCAGGACTATGGTTTTTTTCCTAAGACCCGTCCAGTCTGGACAGCACTGGGGCCTCAAAGGACCAACTCACCTCTTCTCCTGTCAGGTAGAAGGCTGAGAGCAGTCCTCCGATGTAGCGGATGTTCACTTCAAACAAAGATGCTTCTCCACTCTGCAAGAAGGCAGGGAGGGAACGGCAGGGGCATGGGTAAGCTCCCAGAGCTATCCAGGCCCTGGACACGCGCCATACTGCTCTCCTTAACACACACCTGTGTCCTGCTCTGGGGACCCCAGCAGGCCAGGCCACAGCTCGATTTTCATAGCAGAGGTCGAGAGGGCCAGCACCTGCCTGGCAGTTGCTACTGTGCATTTAAGTGTTCCAAATAAACACCAGCTTTGGCTTCCTTCCCCAGCCTTGCCGGAGGCCATTGGAGCAGTTACGCCTGGCTGTGTTCCAAGGAGCTTTGCTGAGCTGCAGGAGAGGCAAAGCAGGAATGAGGGAGGCCCTTCCCTGGGGTGACAGCAGGGCAGGGCTGAACCAAAGGCTGTGGGCAGATGCCCATGTGAGAGCTGTCAGTCTCTGGGCCAACTCACATTGCCCTTCTCCACGATGGCATCATGCCAAGGGCAGGGCCTGGCTGAATTCCCCACCTAGGCCATGTTCATGGCTCTGTGACTTGAGACAGACCTCTCCTTCACCCCTGGGTTTCCTACTGCACAGAATAGGTCTGTCACCACCTCCCAGGCAGGCCTTCTCACAGGTGGTACAGTAAACTGAGCAGGGTCTTACACAGGTGTCTATTGTCACCTCCTTTGCCCCAGGTGCATCATATTTTTCATTTTTATTTGTAATACTGGGAATTTAATTGAGGTCCTAGGAAAATGTGTTATATCCCCAGCCTTCTTTTTTCTTTATTTTAAGACAGGGTCTCACTAAGTGGCCCAGGCTAGCCTTGAACTTGTGCTCTGGCTGCCTCAGCCTCCAGAGCGGCTGGGATTCCAGGCCTGCACTACCAGGTTTGGCTCAAGCTTTCATTATTGACAGCAGCCATCAGTATCTGTTAATCAGGGAAGAGTTTTCCACCAGCAGAGTACACAAAGCTCAGTTCAGTTCCTTTCCGCCTCACAGCTCTCTGTGATATCACCCCAGTCTCTAGATGAAAAAGCTAAGGCTTAAAGAGGTGACCCCACCTTCCTTTTTTCTGGAAACACTCTAGCCTGCCCCAGCCTCTCTGAGTGTCCACGGCTCCCTAGTCCCCTGGGCAGGCCTATCCTCTGCCTGGAGGATCTGGGGGCTGCTCAGGGGACGAGGCGAGTCCTGGAAGATGCCCCTCTGCCTCTCTCCTAACCAACAGAAAAAGAGCAAAGGGCTCTGTACGCCCCTGGCCTCACAGGCACCAGAAGCTACAAAGGTCTCAAGATGATTCTACTAATTGTAACAGCAATAAGGAGGCTTTAGATTTGTGCTGACTTTATGGGGCCATAAAATACTCTCTACAGCCTGTCTTGATCATCCTTCCTGTCTCATAGTGAGGACACTGAGGTCCAAGGAGGTGGAAAGTCTTTCCCAGCTATCCGGTCCAGCTCTCAACTCTCCCCACCATCTCTTGCCTCAGCCAAAGCCATTTCCCTTCCTGCTGAGCAACACACCCAAGATGAGCGATGTGGGGAGGGGAGGGATGGTGCTGGCTGTCTTCCCCTGGCACCAAAGGACACCAGCTGGGAGACATCCCCACCTCAAGCCTGCTCTATTATATAGCCCTAGGCAAGAAGTGTGCTGTCTGTGGAGCTGGAGGCTGCCCATCCCCCCATGGCCACTGACTCACCAAGTCCTTCATCTCCCCGTGGCCTCTGACTCACCACATTCAGGTGGAAGCTGTCTTGCACCCAGGCCTTGGCCTCTTGGAACTCCTCCTTCAGCTCCATGAGGTAGAGGGTATCAAGGGAATCAATGATGGTCGCTCCACTGAGGCCACCTGTAGGGGCAGAGAAATGCAAGTGTAACTTAGGGCCATTTTTATCCTTTTCATCCTTAGCCAGAAAAATCACCCTTGGAGAACTCCAAGTCACCAACCAGGGGGACTCCAGTAGCACCAGTGAGGGCAAGGATGGATCCATCATCCTGTCTCCTTGGGGGAGGGGAGATGGGCCCTTCCCAGACCATGACCACTCCTCAGTCAGCAAGTCATTCAGTTCCAGGCAATGCCTGCACTGACCCATGTGGCACACACAGCTCCTAATGCACAGGGATTCCTGTGGCTCACTCATCCCTATTTCTCCTTTATCCTGTGGGGAAAAAAAACAGCGCTCACACATGCTTATGCGGGGAGAGACACTGCAGGACTGTGAACCCAGGGGAACGTAGTAGGCAAACTCCAAGCCTCACAATCAGACTGGAATATAGCACAGACATCACAGGGACATCCACATAGACAGGTGAGGTAGATCTGCCTTAATGCACTTGGAACATAACCCTGGGATCTCTTAAGTTGAAAAACAGACACAAACAAACAAACACAGTCAGGCTGTGTGGAAACACTGCATAATAAGTTCTAAGACCAGACATTGTTTATCAAATAAAAAGGCAGGCTTGGGTTACCTTCTTCCAAGTGGTTGGTCAGTGGGGTCCCATAGACTCCCCTAAAGGCTATTGCTGTTACTATTGCTTACTATCCAGAAGGTTATGGTAAGATCCTATCGCTGAAGACATGACATGATTGAATCATAGAGCATGCTGAAATGAAGCTGGTACTAACTTGGAAGCTTCCTGCCTACTGGCTAGCTTTCATGGTGCTGGAAGGTGCTACACATGCTGTCAGAGGAGAAAAGAAATTATAAATCTTTCCTAGTTCTGAACACTGTGAGCTCACACATGCTTATGCGGGGAGAGACACTGCAGGACTATGAACCCAGCAGAACATAGTAGGCAACACACAGCAGCAACTGGCTTGGCAGGATATGCCCACTGGTGCAACACTGGTGCTAACGTTATAGGAGTAATCAGCCAGTCGCTTTCTGATTAGGCTTGAGTGATGTACCACAAGACTGCTCATGCCTAGGACTACTCACTGGGCCAAAAACCTGTGGCTGCTGGCTAGGCCACAAGCCCTAGGGGAGATCCTAGCACTATGACTTTGCTAAAGGGACATAATATCCAGGTGCCTCCTAAGTAATTTTCTTTGTATCCATAGTTTAGCACATCTCATCAGAGAAGCTTATTTATTTATTTATTTATTTATCTACTTTTATTTATTTTATAGTTTTTAGGAGATGGTGATTAATACAGATAGCCACAACTGGCCAACCTGCAGAGAATACGATACTGTGGAGTATTCAGCTCTAAATGGGACATCTATGCCCCTCACCCAAGGATCAGGGGTCATCTGGGAAGAAGGGGTGGAAAGACCGTGAGAGCCAGAGAGAACAGATGTCTGCAGCAAAGCAGTATTTGTCAGACACGACAGGGTCATTGTACACACGAACTCACAGTGGCTGGGATAGCATGCCTAAGGACTGTACAAGATCAAGCCAGAAAAATCCCAAAATAAAGTCCCACCCCTAGCTGAGGAGCTCTGGGAGACTGATGGCTGCTGGTGGAGGAGAACTGGTTCTCTTCAGGGATGCTGTCCCTAAGAGTCTACCTGTTGTTTAAATGAGAAATGTCCCCCACAGGCTCCTGTTTGAACACTGTTTGTAGAGGGAGGTTGTGGGGTCTTTACAAGGCATAGACAGCCTTGATGGAGGAAGTACATTATTAGGGTTGGGTTTTGAGGGTTTACAGCCTTGTTCTACTTCCTGTTGTCACTCACAGCTTCCTGTGTGCAGTTGAGATGCAACTGCTCACCTTCCGGTTCCGGCCATTATGCACTTTCTGTAAGTAAACTCTTCCCTGTGGTCCTTTCGGTGGTGTTATTTTATCACAGCAACAAAAGAGCAACTCACACACGACACATGCATGATCAAGTAGAAGACCCTACACCCAGGCAAATACAGACCATGCTAAGTGGAGTCAGAGGACGAGAAGGAAGACAGGTGAGGAGTTGGAGTTGGGTTTGATCAATCATCATAGGCACATATGAAATTCTCAAATAGTAATTAAAAAAAGATTAAAGAATAAAAACAGAACAGGTGGTGGGGATGGCTCTGTTAGTGAGGTGGTGGCTAGGCCTGTAATCCCAGCACTGGGAAAACAGAAATAGCTGATCCCTGGAGCCCTATGGCCAGCCAGCCTAGCCTTCTTGGTGAGTCCTGGGCCTGTGAGACCCGGTGTCATAAAATCTAAGATAGTACTTGAAAAGCAACAGTTGAGGTTGTCCTCTGGGCACTACACACATGTGCGCATGAGCACACATATCCTCTTTCTCACACAAAGCCAGCAAAACTAAACAAAACTTCAGAAGCAGTATGGCAGACGAAAAGGGAAAAGGGGGCTCCAAGATGGAGACTTCCAGGTTCAGGGCTTATCTCTGGGTGCTGGGGCAAAAATACTGTTTATTTCTTCTGAGTTTGTTTGTTTGTTTTGTTTTCCTTTTTTTATTTGAATTAGAAACAAGGTTGTTTTACATGTCAATTCCAGTTCCCAGTCCCTCCCCTCCTCCCCACCACCCTCCCAACCAACATCCTACCTATCACATAGCCTTTCTGCTCCCCAGGGAGGGTGAGGCCTTCTGTAAGTTGTCATCAGAGTCTATCATATACTTTGGGATAGGGCCTAGGCCCACCCCTGTGTGACTTGGCTTAGGGAGTATCCCTCTATGTGGAATGGGCTCCCAAGGTCCACACCTATGCTAGGGATAAGTACTGATCTACTTACTACAGGAAGTCCTGTAGATTTCCAAGGTTTCCTCAATGAAATCCATGTTCCTGGGGTCTGAATCAGTCCTATGCTGGTGTCCCAGCTATCAGTCTGGGGACCAAGAGCTCCCCAATGTTCAGGTCAGCTGTTTCTGTGGGTTTCACCAGCTTGTTCTGGACCCCTTTGCCCATCACTCATTCTTCTCTGCATCTGGATTCCAGTTCAGCTCAGTGATTAGTTGTGGGTGTCTGCTTCTACTTCCACCAGCTGCTGGATGAGGGCTATCGGATGGCATATAAGTCAGTCATCAATCTCATTATCAGGGGAGGGCATTTAAGGTAGCCTCTCCTCTGTTGCTTAGATTGTTAGCTGGTGTCATCTGTGTAGATCTCCAGACATTTCCCTAGTGCCTGATTTCTCTGTTCTGAGTTATTTTTATTGCTAGAGATTTATTTCCATTAGAAAGAAAAATGGGAAACAGTTTAGACAAAGAAGCCAGACAAATGTGCAACCCAAAAGTCCTCATGCTCTCTCTTGTTCCAGGGAATGAGTTCACAAAGAGCTGTCACTGCTTGCCCTGCCACTCCGACATTAGTCCCTGGAGTAAAAACTAAGATAACTTTTCCCCGCCATCCTCACTGTGAGGGAGGCAGGAGAGGCCCGAGGAAAACCTCAGCTGGTAGGGCCCAGAGTGGGTGGGACTGGGGAAGAGTGAGGGAAGGGTGATATGGTGCCACCTGGAGAGCTTCCTGGAAGAGGAGAGGAGGAGGAGGAGGAAGGGGAGGGGGTGGGGGAGGGGGAGAGAGGAGGAGGAGGAGGAGGAGGAGGAGGAGGCTGACTTTCATTAATATCTTACAGTTAGAATCACAGCCAGCAGCAACGTCTTTTAGGGTCCAGAGCACTTTCACCCCTGAATTCTTCTAGGGAGACTGGTACCCAGACTCTCCTTGGATGTCCCAATTTGCAGATGCTGAGGTCCCGTCTATAAATGGTATTGATTTGGATATGACCTAGGCAATTCTCCTGTGTTCTCTATTTCATCCCACACGAGTTACGAAACTTAGTCTCAGGTAAGTCCCTGTCACATCATATTATTAGGGGCTAGAGACAAGAGTAAGATCGTGTTTGGTATACACTTTCCTCCCAAATATTTTCCACTTGTGTTTGGCTGAATCCACTCGTGTGAAGCCAACGGAGGCAGAGAGCCCATAGCACAGAAGAATGGCTGTCTCCACTGTGCCCCTGCAGAGGCTCAGGGGGTCAGGAGTCACAGGGTCTGCCCTCCTGAGCAGAGCCCGCCGAGTCTGGCCTGGCTTCGGTGCTTCCACATTCAGGGTTCCTTGGCCTGTGTGTCCCTAACTGCTCACTTGTGTTGATAGTGCACACGGAGAATTCTGAACTGAGTCATGGTGTGATAAAAGGTACAGCCTGAAAAAAAGAACCAGAGAAAGGGAGGGCAAGGGAGAAGTGGGGCAAAGACAGGGCCAGAAGTTAAGGACATATTGCCAGAAGAGAGGGCTGGCCACAGTGGGGGGTGGTCACAGATGAGGGCTGACAAGAACTTGTGGAGTGACAGTCCCTCCCACAACCACAAGGCCAGGCCATGCAATCCTTTCCTAGCTGGGGGGGTGTCCCCCCCCAGCTGTCCCCTCTAGCTGCCCCCTCTCTAGGTGTCCCCTCCAGTTGCCTCCTCTCTGGGGCCAGCAAGCTTCCAGTGAAGACTTTATATCCCCTGGAGATGCTTATGCTCCTTGGGTTACTGGTCTGAAACTCAGGGCCTCACCCTGCAGGGCCTGATGACCTGGGGCCCTGTCTAATGTATCCCATGCAGGTTGCAAAGCTGGTATTTTAAGGACGTGGAGCGACTCTGAGATCCTGCTGGGTCACCCTTTCATCTCACAGATGAGGCCCCATCAAGGACTAAGCCAGCTCTGGGGAGATGAGCTTCCCCCACCAATGTGACCTCTCAACTCTGGACAAAGAAACCTAAGCACTCACCCATCTGGCAGTCAGTACAAGCCTGGGTCAGGAAGAAGCTGAGTCCCTCCCTCTGGGGCACAGCAAGCAGTCTCTCATTTCAGAACCCTGCCCTGGGTCACCTGTCTTCACCTCAATAGCCCTCTGTCTCTTGGGGCACAGCAGGGAGAGCAATCGGGGCTCCTCGTGACCGGCTGTCCCCATGACACCTCAAGATGCCTGATGCTGAGAGCTGAGAAACTGGCTGAGTTTGTTGGTGAGGGCCTGCTCTGGCTTGAGGCTCGGAGGGCTGCTTGGCTTGGTTGATTTATACCCCACCCCCACCCTGCACCTGGCTGGGCTGGGGTCTAGCAAGGCACTTAAGGAGAACCTTCATTCACTTCAGGCTCAGGGTCACTCGGGAGCCTAGGCTGGATGACAGAGAAGGTTAGGTATACATATGTCATGGCGTCTTTACTGGGTGTCTGTGTGTTTTCTGTGGAAACCATCCAGGTGGCACAGACAGACACCCAGTAAAGACGCCATGACATATGTATACCTAAGACCCAACAGGAATCAAAACAGCAGCCAGGAACTTTCCTGGGGCTGCAGCCATGGTGGGCTCTGGCCTGGTTTACTCTCCCAGCTTCCTCTCTGAGTCTGCTTTTCACAAAGGATAACCTCTCAGAGCAGGAGACATCCAAACATGTTAGAAAGAACAAAGACCCGGGAAGCAGAAGAACTGGCTCAAACCAGCACAAGCCAGCAGCATCAAGATTATCTGTGGGCCGGGCGTTGGTGGCGCCCACCTTTAATCCCAGCAGAGGCAGGCGGATCTCTGTGAGTTCGAGGCCAGTCTGGTCTACAAGAGCTAGTTCCAGGACAGGCTCCAAAGCCACAGAGAAACCCTGTCTCAAAAAAAAAAAAGATTATCTGTGGATTAAGGGGAAGACCCCTGGCTGGGGCACTGGGGAGCCACCGAAGGTCCCTGAGCATGAGCCACCCGCCATAAGTTCATCTGCCCTTGTCCAGAGTACTCAGGGCATGCCCACAGTACTCTCAGGCCACACCCGCTCCATGCATTGTAGGGCTTTATCTTTCCCCATCAACATCTGAAGAATGTCAAAGGTCAAAGGTTCCTCTTCCCCTTAACCTTGTAGTTTTGTTTCCAAGCAGCCCTAGAAGGCCAGAGTCCTGCTCATAGGGCCACCAGCCATTCCTGTGGCCTCCTCATACACCTCTGAGTTTGCAGCCCCTCCACCAACAATGGTTCCCATCCACCCCACTGTGGCAGTCAGTGTCACCTTGTTGGCTCTTGGCATCGTCTGACACCCATCCCCTGGTGTGTATTAAGTCATGCCTTCTGCTACTTTCTCCGAGAAGCCTTCCCTGGCACAAGGGCTCTCATTCCTGTTGGTTCTGAAGGAACCGTCCATGGTTGGAACCCTGGTCTGCATGGAGTTGTTCCCATGCCCAAGAAACAGCTGCTGGGTGACAGTGAGAAGGCTGGAGACAGGAAGCCACAGATGCTCCCATGGCCCCCTGCTGGCTCCATCTTGGGCTTGGATGGGGGGGGACATGACATGGGACACACAGGGCATGACTTTCCCTCTTGCTTCTCCTATGGTAACTGATTCCTAGTCCCCTTTCCTGGCTCCTCACTGCCTGCCGGCTCTATATCTTGGGTTGTCTGAGATTCAGTCTGTGCCTGTTCCTGTCCACATGCTGGGGACCCCCAGATTTAAATTTCCTGCCAGGCCATTGTCACTGGAAATTGCAGGCACCATCTCCTATTAACACACTGGAAGCTTCCTGCTCCTCCTTCCAAAGGGACCCTCAGCCTCTGTGCTCCCTCCCCCACACCCAGCCCCTGCTCTCTCCTGGGAAGCCCTGTTCTGCAGCATAACCCAAGGGCTTCCTAGGCCAGCCCCTAGGTTTCTCCCCTGTCTACCCCTCTCCCCCACCCATCTGTCCTCAAGGCAGAGGGAACCAAGTCACAGGCTGGAGGGCGGCTCAGGCTAGAAAGTGGTAATGCACAAGCATGAATGAGGGTATATCTCATTCCTGGGATCATATCCCAATTCCAGGATAACCTGAGTTATAGTCTTGGGCCTCAAGACAAAAAGCAGGGTATGGAGCTGGCAAGATGGCCCTGTGGGTAAAGGTGCTTGCCACCAAGCCTGATAATCTGAGTTTGGTCTTCAGGACCCACGTGGTAGAAGAGCAAACTGACTCCTGCAAGTTGGCCTTTGACCTCCACACATATACACACAGTAAATAAATAAATAAATAAATAAATGCAATAATAAAAAAGCCTCAGGTGGCATGCTTTTACCACCCCTGTACTGGGGAGACTTGGGGTTAACCTTTATTCTCTCTGGGTGTGGTGGCATACAGATTGTGTCTCAAGGATTTGGGAGGCAGATGCAGATGAATCTCTGTGAGTTCAAGGCCAGCCTGGTCTACATAATGAGTTCTAGGGCAGCCAGGGATACACAGTGAGACCTTGTCAAAACAAACAAACAAACAAAAGCCAAACAAACAAGCCACAAAACAAAAAACCCCTGACATCCTTGCAGAATAATGGAGACAGGAGGATTCCTGGGGCTCAATGGAAAGTCAGTCTAGCCTAATCAATGAACTCTAAGCCAATGAGAGACCATGTCTTAAAGACCAAGGTGGGCAGCACCTGAAGAGGACAGATACTCAGGGTCATTCTCTGGCCTCCACAGGTGTGCACACACCACCTTTCACAGAGCTTCCTGTTGAGGAGAGACAGAAAGAGAAGCCCAGCCCAACACCCCCTACCAGTGCTGCCTCTAAAGAGCCACGCTCCCATGTGTCTCTACCAACTCTGCCATATAATAATGATTTTTTTATGTTATATTAACAGAAAGAAATGGGTCAGGCTGGGCAACTCCAGCTCCGGGAAGAACATTTAGGAGGGAAAAAAATGACCCAAGGCATAGCCTATTACTGCGTCTCCCCAGAGCCACACACTAATGGCTGCGTTTAATTTAATGATACAATCCGCAGAGACTTCTCTTGATCTGGAGTGAAACAACAGGCACGTCTCTTCTCGGCTGCCACAGAGAGCGGGGTGGCTGTGTGTGGCAGGCTGTAATTTTATAGATTGAGGCAAAGGCACTGCCCACCCATGGGAACGAGGCTTTGTGGGATACTGGCACTCCTTCCATGGCTCTCCCCCAACACCTGGGCAGGACAGGCGATGACCTGGACCAATGGAAGGAAGCATGGGCGGGTATGCTGGCTTCTGGGCAGAAATTGACTGGCAGCTCCCCTCCTGCCTCTGTGAGGGACCTTGCCATATTGTGGGGGAGCCCAAGACAGCCACCAGGAGCCATGCCCATTTATCCTGACAGTCTCATCAGAGGTCTGGCCAATGACTGGCATGGATTCCACGGGAAGCTCCACCCCCAAGCCTCCCAGCTGAGCGCCTGCACACCGGGTACAGAAAAGCCAGGCATGCTGAGCCTTCTGGGAATTCCTGACCTGTCTAATTGGAGAGCCTCACCAAATAACTACTCTGAGCCCTAAATTCGGGGGCAGCAAAGGCGCCTGGAAAGTCCTACCACATGTGTTTCTAGGAAGATTTGTTAAAGCACACGCCCCACACCCCACCCCCACCCCCCGTCCCCAACCCCGACCTCGTCACGAGCATACTATACTAGTTGAAAACTACTGTCTTGTAGGACGATGCCATCCAGAAGCACAGAAACCTTCTGTTTCTTTCCTTAGGTAGGCCAGGCTAGCCTCAAGCCCATGGGCCTTCTGTCTTGGCTTCCTGTGTATTGAGATTACAGACACAGGCTTCTCACCCCCCCCCCCCCAGCCCTTCCATTACTATGTAGTCTAGGGTTTTTGTTTTTTTTTTCTTTTTCCTGGAATGTTTATGATGCTGTTTCCTGGGTCACTCAAATTGCACTTAGTGGCTGTTTCCAGGCAAAGGCTTCTTGGAGCCTCTGTGAGGAAAAACATTATTAGGAACTATTCCCGGAATCCAGAATGCTCTCTAGAAGCCGAGTACCACAGGGCTGTTTACTCAGTCTGCCCTGCCCACGCCACTGGCCTATTTAAAAGCTCCAATCCTCCTGTTCTACAGGGTCAAACTCCTGATGCACTGAGCAATGATGCAGTCCAGGCCTCGCAGCCCCCTGCACAGTGCCTGTTACCCACTCTGCAAGTGATGATCTGTCTTCACCACAGATCACCAGTTGTGTCCTGGGGTCACAGCACAGGTCTCTGTGTCTGAGATGTTCTTTGCTAGGGTTCTAAAGTGCCTCCTACATCTTAGGAACATAAATTCCAATGCAACGGTGTTACAGATGGGACCTAGGAGATAGGGCGTTCCTGGGGTCTCATGCAAAAGGAAGCTGCTATCATAGCGGTGGGCTGGGTATCTCAGGCACGGGTCCTGGTCAATGGGTGAGTTTGGCCCCTCCCTCTCTGGTGCTCTTCTGCCTCCCACTAAGGGATGCCAGTGGGAGAACTCAGCTACGTGATGCCCTCAGATCCTGGTCTGGGATTGACCCTCCAGGAAATGCATGCCCCTGGAGTGTGAAACCTGACAGATGCCCATGACCTCACCAGAGCTGGCACCCTCTGTGCTCACTTTGAGCCAGGCTCCGAAGTGCCATACACACAGTTCTCTTAAGCCTCGTGACAGCTCTCGTAATGCTATCCTCTCACAGATGAGGATCAGGGCTTAGCCGATTAAGTCACTTGCTCAAGATTCATCCACTCAGCCCAAGTCTATCCTCAGGGTGCTGGGGCCTGGCACAGGAATGCCGTGGGAAGAGAGGGACCAAGGCCCAAGCATAAAGGTCCTGCAAGAGTGTTGGGTGACTTTGCCGGGGCAATGAGAACACACTTCCTCAGCCCAGGCAGGGTACCATGGATACACCACAGTAACACTCTCAGCCTAGCTTGGTGAACCAGTAATGAATGGTGCTTACTTACTGGAGTGTGACCCCCCAAAACAGCTGCATCACATAAAAGCCCTACCCCAGCTAATCTCTCTTTATACTAGTGGTGTCTTCGGACCACATGGACTGAGACAGGGTTATAGGCAGCCAGAGGCAGGGGCAGAGCTCCACAGCACAGGGGAGTGTGGGGGGTGTGGTCAGGAAGGGCTGTGTCCATCTGATCAGAGCCAGCAGGGCACACTCAGGGGAGAGGGTAAGCTATGGTAGGAAGAAGACTGCACACTGTCTTCTTAGCAAGAGTAAATCTTAGCAAGTTCCTGGAGCAGAAGGGGGGGGGAGGGGAAGCAGCAGGTAGAGAGGGGGTCAGACCCAGGCTGTGCAGGGCCATGGAGATAAGGGAAGGGGGTCTAGCTAGCTTAGGAGCACATCTGATGGGCTGCTGTGTGAGGAGTGGTCTGGAGGGGACCCAGAAGACCTTAGTCTTCTGAGTCTGGGGTGTGCCCAATAGTCACTTAGGGACACACAAGTGTGTGTGTGTGAGTGTGTATGTGTGTGTATGTGTATATATGTATATGTGTGTGTGTGTCTGTACGTGTCTGTGTGTGTGTGTCTATCTGTGTGTATGTGTATGTGTATGTGTGTGTGTATGTGTATGTGTATGTGTGTGAACAAGAAGAACTTAAGCTTTAAGGACCTCCACACTCCTACAGATCTAGGTTGAGTTAGCCAGCTGCCTCTCTCTGCCCTACTAAGAGAGCCTCCGTCTGTCGGTCCGTCCGTCCGTCTGTCTGTAACAGCAGGGGGGGGGTGTCTCCCCATTCCAGGGCTTGGCATACATTGTAGCCACACAGAGCTCTGCCTTGATCACTGTGTATCTTCTTACGGGATGGGCCAGAGCCAAGAGATACGGATGTGTGGTCCTGATAACCAGATGAATACTTACTGATTGCAATGAGAGAGGCCTCATTCACCCCAAGACACACATGGAGATGGCAGGAGTGTGCAGGGGTAGGTGGGCGGGAGCCTGGTACAGAGCTGAGGCCCTGGGAAGGCCCTTCCAGCCACAGGGAGTGGGCAGCACTCTGGAGACACCAAACAAGCTTGACTCTAGTGGTCGTGTGGGCCTCAGTTTCCTTATCTGGGTAATACGAACAGTTTTACCTGCTAAAGCTGCCCTGGGGGCTAGAAAGTCAATTAAATGAGGCCTGGAGCAGCTGTCCTTGAACCTGTGGACACTTCCTACTGGGCACCACAGCCACTCCCATCTGCAGTGCTGGGGACAGAACACAGGTCCTCTCTCACAGTGGCAAACACTCTGCCCCTGAGGGGTACCCCAGGCCTTGACAGTGCAACCACAAGCTTCCTGACAACTTGACAAAGAGGCCGTGGTTACAGATAAAGAACAGAGGTACACCGTCAGCCAAATGCCCCAAAGCGGGGACTGGGAGGCAGGGTCTGCTCCAGAGGACCTCCTGTCACCACTGTGCAGAGGGTCCTTGGTGCAGGAGGTCAAGGGTGCTTCTCTGCAGCCTGGTGTTACCTCCTACCCAGGACTGCAGCGCTGTTCCTGCGCAGGTACTGTGTGTAAGGAACTTGATCTCTCTCTCTCTCTCTTTCTCTCTCTCTGGAGGCCTGGGGTCCCTCATCACAGGACAGGGACCCCAGCTTGCACAGCTTTCTATAGATTCCTTCAGGCTGGCATGTCCCCATGTCTATGTCCCCACTATCTATATGACCCAGATGGGCTCGCAGGAGGACTGGGAAGGCAGAGGTCTTGAAGCCCTGTTACTTGTCTCCAGACCATCAAAGACCCAGGAGGATGCTAGCTCCATGGCAGGTTCTGAGTCATGAGCACAGAGTGAACCCACAGAGACTAGGGACTAGGAAGCAAACGGGACTAGCAGTGGACCAGTTCACCCCAGCATCGAGAGAAGAGGCAGAAAGAGGCCCAGTGGATAGCCCTGGATCTCTTTTGTGGCTCACAGAGCCTTCTAGATTCTGAAAGATGCCAAACACTCCCTCTCCCTCTCCATTTCCCCCTCTCTGAGATGGTCTCACTATGTATCCCTGGCTGGCCTTGAACTCAGAGATTGACCTGCTTCTGATTCCTGAGTGCTGGATTTAAAGACTCTTGAACACAGCATCCACCACCAGACTGACCCACGCTCAGGACAGACCTGGGGCAGTCGATACACAATGAGGATGGGATGTCAGTAAATATTCTCATCTCATTACAGCCAAGCGTCCAAGCTCTCCTGATTCATCCTGTACAACAGGACTCTGGTTCATTGCTGAAGCAAATGGTTGTCTTAGGTGGTGATAACATGTGTTTCCTTTACGGGTGCATAGGCCACAGTGCCTGCCAGTGAAAGCAACTACCAGTCACCTTTGGCAGCAGTAATGGGTTAAATTTCTCTCTCTCTCCTCTCCTCTCCTCTCTCTCTCTCTCTCTCTCTCTCTCTGTCTCTCTGTTTCTCTCTCTCTGTCTCTCTGTCTCTGTCTCTGTCTCTCTGTCTCTCTGCCTGTGTGTGTGTGTGTGTGTGTGTGTGTGTGTGTGTGTGTGTGTGTTTCTTTCTCTATAAAACAAAATTAAGCCTTGACTCTAGGGCTTAGCAGCTGTGCGACCCTGGTCAAATGACTTAGCCTGCCAGAGCCAGCAGTGAGCCTAAATCCATCAGTGGACCAGCGTACCAACTTGGGATGTGCAGGTGGGGGACCTACCTGCAGAATCTTGCAGAAGAGGAAGCTGGAGGCCCAGGGTCCTTTCCGGGTAGCCCCACCCACAAACCCGAGCCCACCTGCCTCCTGCTCACAGCAAACCCAAGCTCATGCTGGTGCCTGAACGGCTTTCTGGGGGCCAAGGGCCTCTGGGCTGGATGGGGGCCAGAGTGACTCACAGATGCAGTAAGAGCCTGGAAGACTGCTCCACTTCACAGTATGCGCAGAGCAACACTAAAATGAGAGGGAGGGTGTCAAGGCTACCCCAGCTAGAGCCCTAAGTTATCTCTCACACTTGGCGCTGGCAGTACAAAAGATGGAGGAAATGACACAGATCTGATTTGGCAGCACAGAGTTTTAGAAATATATGGTAATCTGTATTTGCCCGTCAATGAAAGGCTTAGCTCAAGTCATTAAGACACCATGGGACATAATCAAGTATGGAGAAGACAGGCGCTGCCCCCCAGATCATCTCCGAATGCTCCAGGGTAACTTGCAAAAATCATCATCGAGCCAGGAGAGGATTACGGCAGACGTGATCTGTGAGGTTTCTAGGTCTGGTCTGTGTCTCAGGGGGTGAAGGATTTGAGAGATAATCACCACCCAGACTGAGGTGACAGAGACAGTGAGCCCTGGAGGGAGAAGGTCCATGATGGCTTGAGCCTAAGCCCTCCCCACAGCTGCTTTCTCAGGAAGACAGTAAAGTCTAGGAAAGGACTAGTGGGATCCACTGTGACAGCTGGTGGAGACAGATGGGACAGACACTTACTCCAGAGTTGGGGCTCTGCTCTGCTCTGGGACTTTGCCCCTGGCCTACTCTAGGAACTTATTCCCCTGGGGGCCTCCAGTGCTCCTCTGTGAAGAGGGTTGGAGAGTAAAGGGGTTTACTCTGGCACAGCAGCTATGACAGCACCTGCTACCCAGGCAGCCATTGACACATGCCCGGCTGAGCAGCCCGCAGTGATAGGGAGCCTGAGATGACCCTGGTTGTGGATGAAGAAGGAGGAGCAGACAACTGCAGAGTGGCAAGGTGGAGGAAGGCCATCCCAGGCAGATTCCAGTATGTGCAAAGGTCCTGAGGTGATCACTTAGAGAATGTGTATGAGGCGGGGACTGGAGGTCCCTGGACATGGGTGCAGGCTGAGGGTCTCAGAGCCTAAGGTAAAGCAAGGTTGGAATGTGAAGGCATGCCTGCAGGGTGAAGCTGCTGACTGCCATTAGGACTAGGGGCACTGGGGGGGGGGGAGGCTGCAGAGACAATGGGCAACGTGACTTCAGGCTCTTTGCAGGATACAGAACCACATGGCACGTCCCCTCCCAGCTCTCAGCAGTACTGTGTGCTGCTCACAGACACGAAGGGCATTCACTCAGGCCCCTAGAGGCTGCTCAGAGTGTTGTCTCAAGAGCTCGTCCCTGAGGTAGAGCAGAGATGGGAGCTGCTATATGGGCAGGACCTATGCTTCACTCTGCAGTTCAGTGGGACCTGGGACTGTTTGGCTCAGGAGAACGGGGGCCTGAGTCCCATATGACACCAGGAGACCTGGTCCATAAAATCCTCCAAAACCAGGGTGACTGTGGGAATCCCCAGTGTGCTTCCAACACCCTGAGTCCCTAAGAGCCAGTGAGCAGCAGCAGAGACACCCCCTCCTCCATCAACTTGCCTTCATATGGGTGAGAGCTAATAAATAGCCGTTGTCTGGATGTTCTGCCGGTTCTGGGCTTACCTGTTATAGCAGATAGCCTGATCTTAAACACATATGCCCACTAAGGTCCTGGCCTCCGATACCTGCCTGCACCTCTCATTTTTGCTCTCGCAGACTTCTGTGAAGGCTCAAGAGTACTCCTTGTAGGAGAGGTGCCTTGTGGGGAGCGCAAGAAGGAGGCCCATCTGTGTTCACCACTGAGATCTTTGGCCTGGGTCTCTGTGAGCCTTAGGCTACTGAACAGGACTGAAAGCAGGGGTTTAGTCAAGGCTAAGGTAGCTCCAGATGAGAGGGAAGAGGAGCCCAGGTTCACTGCTGGTCCTGACCCAGAGAGACACTCACTCCAGGCATTAGTTCCACCTGAAAGGTAGCTAAGGCTCCCTGGAGGGTAGCGGATCGGAGAGCAGTGATGGCAGTGGGAGTGTGTGTGGGGGGGGTGGGGGCATCTGAGATGGGAAGGCTGGGCAGGCTTCAACTGCAGGCTGCTCCCCCCGGAAGGAGAGGGCCAAGTTCCTCCTGGATAGCTTCTTCTCAGCCTCTCACAGCTCATTAGCAGGGAATCACCCTCCCTGCCAGGAAGACGCTTGCCTGATTTTCAGACATGTCAGGCAGACTGTGTTATCAAAACTTGTCATGTCTTCTGGAGGCCCCCAAACACTCTGCTGCGTCCTCTGCCAGGCTCTGATCCTCGCGAGCACACAAGCACACTACGCTGCTTTTAAGAACTGGTGTTGAGCCGGGCGTTGGTGGCGCATGCCTTTAATCCCAGCACTCGGGAGGCAGAGGCAGACGGATCTCTGTGAGTTCGAGACCAGCCTTGTCTCCAGAGCGAGTGCCAGGATAGGCTCCAAAGCTACACAGAGAAACCCTGTCTCAAAAAACCAAAAAAAAAAAAAAAAAAAAAAAAAAAAACGGTGTTGAGTGCTCTGCCAGCATGGGTGCTTGGATAAAATCTGCACACATGGTGGCTGAGTCTCAGCCTGACCTCGGGTCTGGAGCCTCCAGTGCTCTGGCCCAGGAGTGCTGTGGCCCTGAAGACAGCTGCCAAGCTGCCTCTCTGACTATAGGAGATTGCCACAGGACCCAGGACCATCCCTTGTCACTTTGATGGACAAGGCTGGTTCCTCTGCTCCAGCTTGGGGCAGGGTTGAGAATGCTCCACCTGGTTCCTAGAACCTGGGGTTGGGAACCAGGCCACCTCATCACACACAAGGGCACCCACTGACCCACTCATCAGCAGGGCAGACACCGGCTCTCCCTTCTCTCAGTCCCACACTCTGGCTCTATCTGGAGACATATAAGGGGTCCTCATACTGCCTATGGGAATGGAATTCACTGGAGTCCTGGACCATGGCAAGGGTCTCACACAGTAGTTATTATTGTCCCTGTTTTACAGAGGAGAAGATTGAGGCTCATAGAAGTTAAATGGCAGGTGCCCAAGGCCAACCAGTTAGTTTACTCAGTGGTCATCTGACCTGGTCTAGCTACTCCCACAGCTGTCACCACCATCTGTAATGACCCCTACATGGAAGTATGACATTGAAAACTGTCACCACCATCTGTAATGACCCCCCCCTACATGGAAGTATGACATTAAAAATGTTTCTCTCAGTCCTCAAAAATTTACAGCATGGGTTGTTGTGGTACCTCCATGTCCAGATGACAGGTTCAGAGAGGTTTAACAACTTGTCCAAAGCTGCACAGTAAAGCAGGAACAGATGTAGGGAAAGTGACAGTACAAGGTTCTCCTCCAGGGTCAATGACCTCTCCACTATCCTCGCCAGATCCTTAAGCCAATCTAACGACCTGACTCCACTCTACCCATTTTCCAAGGAGCTTCTTTTTACAGCAGATAGAGACCCTTGCAGAAAACCACAACTGGTCAAAATACAGGAACCAGCTGAGCGTAGGGTGCCCACCCTTGGCTGGTACATCTACAACACATCCACTGTGCCTGATACTCAGGGAACAGTTTTGAAAGAGGGGACAAACAAACTGTAGGAATCGTGAGACATCTGCAGAGGAGGTGTCTTCTGTATATGACAGGAGAGCTGTCATCTCAACAATGCGGCTGCCCAACTGAGACCTACACAAGACAACATCAGCTGACATGCCAACGTGGGTGAGAAAGATCTCACAAGGCCCAACCCCTAGATGAGAAGTAATGGCTGCTAAGGGTGGAAGGCGGGATCAGTCTTCTCCGGAGATGAACCCAGACAGGTCACCCAATCCTAAATGGTCATCCCTAAGGATAACACATACAAGCAACACTAAATAAACTCAGCAGGTTGTACTCTGTGTGTGTGTGTGTGTGTGTGTGTGTGTGTGTGTGTGTGTGTGTAACAATGACAGTTAAGAGAACCATATCATAAAGTTGAGAGGGAGTTGGAGGGCACAGCAGGAGTTGGAAGGGAGAGGGAGAGATGGACATGATATAAATACGGCACATGTGTTGTGTTTGACATTCTCAAAAAAGAGACTTAAACACAAAGACACCGGAGTAGGAACCATGGCCTGATGTTTACAGGGTCATGCCCCTGTGCTCTCGTCCTATACCAGGAGTGTCACAAATGACGCCGGAACCTACTTGGGGGACCCTGAGAAGGAGGCGTCAAGATTCCACCAAGAGAAGAACGCAGGGTGCAATGCTGCAATGATATCACTTTATCAACAAGTCTGTGTGTATCAGAGAGGCAACTGGCCACAGAGGACCTAGAACAAGGGTTCTCAAGCTCCCTCATGCTGCCACCCTCTAATATATTTCCTTTTGTTGTGGTGACCCCCCAACCATAAAACTATTTTTGTTGCCACTTCATAACTATAATTTTGCCACTATTATGAATCTTAATGTAAATATCTTGTGTTTCCTGATGGTCTTAGGTGACTCCCGTGAAAAAGTTGTTCAACCTCCCCAAGGGACCATGACCCACAGGTTGAAACCAGTGACTCAGCATGACAGGGGTGGCATCCTCTGTGAGTTCAGTCATCCCTGGCTGCATGCTCAGACAGCTAATAGTCAAGGTGAACAGGATCCAGGAGTGTGGTATTCAACCCTTCCTTGGCCTGAAGGGGGGAGCCCCTCCCTCCAACAGCTGTAGGAGCCACCTGGCCGGTATCCTCTCCAGCCCACGACAGCCCAGTCAAGCTTCTGTGTTGGCTGCGATTCAAGTATCTAGGGCCCAGCGCTCTCCAAGACTGGCAGGTGGGGACTCCCCCGTGATGAGGACTGCATGCCCAGAGCGTCCCCAGCCACTGTAACTCTCCCTGTGATGAGGACTGCATGCCCACAGCCCCGTCACAGAGGTCACAGCCTAGGGACTGTTCTCCTAGGGCCTCTGAAAGGGCCTCTGTCATTCACACGCCTGGCAAGTTAGCGTCCTACTCCTTATATCAGGGACGGTTGCTTTAATTTGCCCAGGCTATGCCATCTGCCCAGACTCCCTCCTCCTGGACTCTGAGTCTCTCAAATGGGCACACTGACTCTTCCTGATGGCCCTGGATCTGTCCCCTATCTCAGATGGCTCAGAGTCTCCTCAAAAGCCATGCAACCTAAATTTCCATTAAACAAGCATTTCGAGGGGATCCCCAAAAAGTCAGGGGGAAAAGGGTCAAGACAGATGGGGGCGGGGAGAAGGCAAAAACGGGACGTCTGGGAACACTCCTATGTGTTCTGGAAGGCCTGCTGTGGTCTGTGGGGGCCTAGGCATCTTTCCCAAGGCCCTCCCTCCTTCAGGCTCTCCCTAACTCCTTCTGTCCTCCCACTGTCCACTCAAGTTCCCAGGAGTGATATCCATAACTGTCTCCCCATGTTGCCACACCCCTGACCTCATGATGCATGGACTCTTCGGGAAAGGAGAGATGTGGGGAGCAAGGTCACGGCCAGTTCACCTTTGCATCCCAGCCTGCAGCTGCTCAGGCTCAGAGGTTCCTCTCACCCAGCCGACTTCAGCTGGGCTTTCCCTCCTGGTCAGCTGCTGTCCCCTCCGCCTTGGTATTGACTGGAGCTGGGTTTTAACGGTGCTTTGACAAAAGGCAGCTCCCACATCCGTCTTCCTTGGCTAATTACATTTCCCAATTGCAACGCTTATCTCTGGGCTCGTGTTAAAGACATAATCAGTTTCCAGAATGGATTCAAAGGAGGTGAGAAGTAAGAAAGTAATTAAGCCAACTTCTGATTGAATCAAATAATTAAGCAGATTAAGTCGACCTCCTGTGATCAACAGCTCAAGCAGGAGCCTAGAGGTCGATGCTGATGGAGAGATCATTTTTGATAGCTTCCAGACGGGCAGTGTGGCTTCCCAGCCAAGGGCAGGGAGAGAGGAACGCAAATCAGGGCAGTGGCTCACTTGATGGAACAAAATATTTTGGGTTCAGCAGAAGGAAAACAGGGTAAGGGCGATGCTGTTTCACGGTAGAGGGGTACGGGGTCCAGTCCTTGCCCTTGTCCTGTGCCCATGCCGTGTACCACACAGTAGGTTGTCTCCTCCTTAGTCAATGACAGTACATGTGACCCAAGTAGTGGTTACAAAAGGCTCTCCTCGGAGCTGAGGAGATGACTCAGTTGTTCAGGATGACCAGAATTCAGTCCCCCTCACCCAGGTAAAAAGCCAGGTACGGTGGCATGCATCTGTGATCTCAACCCTGTTGGAAGACAGTGGCACAGTCATGTTCCCTAGCACCAGAGACTCATCTGGTCCTCACAAAGGCTCCCAGGCAGGTGCTAGGGTGGAGCTCATCTTTAGAGGCCCCCCCAGATAGGCAGAGAAGCTATCAGTTATGAGCTAGAGAGTGGGGGCGGGGAGGCTGGAGAGATGGCTCAGCAGTAAAGAGCACTGGCTGCCCCTCTGGCGACTTGAATTCAATTCCTAGCACCCACATGGTAGCTAAAAACTGCCTGTAACTGCAGTTCCAGAGAACCCAACACCGTCTTCTGGCCTCTGCACACATGTGATGCACAGACATACATGCAGACATATATATTATATATATATATATATATATATATATATATATGGAGAGAGAGAGAGAGAGAGAGAGAGAGAGAGAGAGAGAGAGAGAGAGAGGAATGTCCTAGACCCTGACTCCCAGGAACCAAGATGAACATTTAGAGAAAACGGATCCACCCACAAGGATGTTCCATTCACAAGCAGCCGGGGACAGAGTGACAAGAACCAGCCTAGCAGATACAGAAAACTCAACCAGAGAGCTGAAGATAGAGTTAAGGAAAACATCCTGACACAGAACCCAAGGCACAGACCCAGACAGCAGGAGGATGAGGCAGGCACAGGAGCAGCTCAGTAGATTTAATGTCCCAACTCCAGCAGCTCCAGATATACAGAAGACGACAGCTAGAGCCGTAATTCAGGGCTGTGGACAATGGACAGAGGGAGTGAATGCTAAGACTTGCCATTGTGACATTTCAGAAAATTGAAAGCACAGAGTAGGTCTTATGAGCTTCTAGAGAAAAACACACCAGTCATGTCCACCTGAGCGATCAGGTGAGGAATGGCACCAGACTTCTCTTCAGGGAAGCCAGAATCTAAAAACTGGGTCCATTTCAAACGCCGAGGGAAAATGGCTTATGATCCCTGCCCCAGCCTAATCATGAAGACTGAGAGCAGAATAGAGTCCAGATTTCAAACATCTCAACCACTTCTTTCTTTCCCCAACACCCTTCCTGGCCTTTCCATCTACTGGATGGAGCATACTAGAGAGTAAAGAACGGCAGCTGGTGTGTTTGTTGGGGGATGACAATACCAAGAGACAACCAGAGCTGTCACACTGGATGGTTAGAGGCCAACACTTTCCTCCAGGGCCAGTAATACATGAAGACACTGCCATGGTTGAGATGTAAAATGTTCCCCACAGGCCCAAATGTTTGAACACTTTACCCCCAGATGATGGCGCTGTTCTGAGAGACGGTGGAATCTTCAGAGGCAGGGCCTGGCTGGAGAAAATGGGTCTCTAGGGATGGGCCTTGAGAGTTATGGCCTGGCCCATGTCCTGTTCTATCAAGATGGGAGCAGGTGAGTCCCTGCTGCCCACTTGTCTCACAAAGGAGCCACCGACCTCCATGGGGTCCTCCCCATGACGATGCTCACTGTGAGCTGAAGTCAACCTTGCTAAGTTGCTTCCACGGGGCACTCTGTCACAGCCATAAGAATGGTTAACTAGTACCGTTGTCCACTTTACACTGCTACAGAGTCTAGACAGGGCGACTAGGCAGACAAGAGAAATAAAAGGCACGTTGGTGGTGGGAAAGAAGTAACTATCTCTGTAGGTGGCACAGTTTGTGAATAAAACACTTGATCTATTAAAACATGGCAGAGCCAGGAGCTTGGCATTCAATTGTGCTTCATGCACCAGCAATGGACATTCCAAACGTCAAATGAAAGAGGAATGGTGCTTGGAAAGGGCATTAAAAAAGAATGAAATACATACAAATTTAACAATTATCTACAAGACTTAAACATTAAACAGAAAACACTGTTGAAATCGACTATTTAAATTATTTATTTTGTTCTTTTTGAGACAGGGTCTTACTAGGTATCACTGGCTGGCCTGAAACTCCCTATGTAGACCAGGCTGGCCTCAAACTCATAAAGATCTGCCTCCCAAGTGCTGGGACTAAAGGCATGTGACGCCACACTTGGCTTATTTTATTTTTAAATAAAACAAATATATTTATTTCTAAGTAAGTAGAAAAATATCTCATCCTTGTGGTTTGGAAATCAAAATTATTAAGAAGTCAATAGTCCCCAAATTGGTCTATAAATTCAATGCCATCCCTATCAAAATCCCAACTGGAATTTTGCAGAAGTTGGCAGCCTGATACTAAATTTATATGGAAATAGACAGAACCCAGGAGCAGCCAGATGCCACAGAAGAGCAAGGAGAAAGACTCATATGTCCTGTAACATTTATGCTCACTATTCCAGGCTTATAGAGCATCACTGTGGGGAAGTTAAGGAAACAGAAACTTGAAATGACTGGTCACATCTCATCCACAGTCAAAAGCAGACAGATGAATGCAGGCATACTCACTCATTTGCTTGCTTGCATTCTCCTCAATGTCTCCACTCTTACACTGTTCAGGACTGCCTGCCTAGGGAATAGAGCCACCCACGGTGAGCTGAATCTTTCCACTTCCAGTTAACTTAATTAAGACCATCCCCCATAGACATGGCCACAGGCCAAGCTAATGTGGATAGTCCCTCACTTCGAAGAAGAAATTGTCAGGTTGTTAATGAATCATAATCCACAAGAGAAGGAAGGGAGGAAGAGGGGAAGGAAGAGAATGAGAATATGAATGAATTTGAATGGCACCCCCCATGTCCATTCTGCCTCTGTTTCTACAGAGATAGTAGCTACTGTGTTTTTAGCTGAGCACAAGGCCATGAGAATAAAGACTAAGTCACCTAGCAGCTGTGTGCAGGCATGTGACTAAGTTCTGGCCAATAAGCTATTAGCTAAAGTGGTGTGTGTGTGTGTGTGTGTGTGTGTGTGTGTGTGTGTGTGTGTGTTTTCTAGGAAATATGTTTAGAGGGAAGGGACAGTCTTGTCTTTTTTCTGTTCCTGGAGTATGGTCTGGATGGAATGTGGTCATGATGACTGGAGTCACAGCAGCTGTGTTGGACCACAAGGTAGACGCCACCACTCGAGATGAACTGGGAAGCTTGAGTCCCCAGAGACACAGAGTCAGTACAGACTTTGTACTTGAGAAAGTACAAAGTACTCAAGTACTTTGACTTGAGAAAGGGAGTGTAAAATTCCACTTTGCTTAAGTCATTGCTATTTTGGGCTTTCCATCAGTTCCACCAGAATGTAATTCTAATTAATACAATGAACAAAGGCAGAGGTGAGGGGTGATGAGCTAATGTCCCGAGTGCCTCAGGCCCTCCAGGGCCGCACCATTGTCGTTTTTTCTCTACGATGCTTGAGGGCGCAGCCCTGGTTTTGCTCACCCATCTGCTGACAGGCCTTGGCACATTGGTACTCAGTAAAGATCAAGTCATGTGCAAATCCCAGCTTCAGCCAAGACAGACAAATTGCTCTGCGGCACCCGAGTCCTGATGTCACCAGTAACCCTTGATCTCTTCTAGAAGCTTCTTGCTTGGATGAAGGTTGCCATAGAAGGTTCAAGCTTCAAGTTGAGGGGTTAAGAGCCCTTGAGTTTCCCTCTAGTACATGATTGTGCTTTCAGTGTGAAATGCCTCTCACAGGCTCATGTGTGTAAACACTGGGTGACTGAGGAAATTAGCCTAGAGCAGTGGTTCTCAACCTGCAGGTCACAACCCCTTTGGGGGATTAAATAATCCTTTCACAGGGGTCACATCTCAGATATCCTGCATATCAGATATTTACATTACAGTTCATAACAGTAGCAAAATGACAGTTATGAAGTAGCAATGAAAATAGTTTTATGGTTGGGGGTCACCGCCACACAAGGAACTGTTTAAAGGGTCGCAGTGTTAGGAGGGTTGAGAACCACTGGCCTAGAGGACCATATATACCCCTGCTTCCAGCTCAAGGTCTTTGCTTCCTGACACACAAAAACTAATAAGCCAAGAAGTGCTGAGCCCAGCTGCCATGGTCTCCACACCTTGATGGACTGTAAACCATGAATCCAAACAGCCCTCGCTTCCTTATGTTTCTGTCTATTTTGTCATAGCTACAAGTAAAGTAACCCAATACAGGCCCCCCTCCTCTGCAGCCCTGAGAGGCTCTGGGGCAGACCTGTGGATGACCATGTGATCTTAGCCTGAGTGGGTCTCCACCCCTTCCATTCCTCTGGAAACCAAGACTAGTTAGGGACAGACAGAACCACAGGCACATACAAAGGTGACCAGAGCTGACCTGGGGGCTTAAGTGAGACAGTCAGGAAAACAAAACTCACCCTATAGAGGTACAATAGTAGCTTGAATGAGAACGGCCCCCATAAGCTCATATGCTTGAATGCTTCCCTAGTGAGTTAGGAGAGGACTGGAGATGTGGCCTTGTTGGAGGAGATGTCACTCAAAGGGCGGGCTTTGAGGTTTCAAAAGCTCATTCCAGGACCAGTCTCTCTGTGTCTCTGTCGGTCTGTCTGTCTGTCTGTCTGTCTGTCTGTCTGTCTGTCTGTCTCTCTCTCTCTCTCTCTCCTGCCTACAGATCAGGTTGTAAAGCTCTCTGCTACCATTCCAGCACCGTGCCTGCCTGCCTGCCTGCAACCATGCTCCCACCAAGATGATCATGGACTAACCCTCTGAAACAGTAAGCAAAGTCCCCAATTAAATGGTTTCTTTTATAAGATTTACTTTGGTTAAAGTGTCTCTTCACAGCAGCAGTAGAATAAGACAAGTGCCAACCGCATATGCAGATGGAGGCCCAGTTGCCAACACCAGCTCACTAAAGCGAAAGAAGGAAGGGCCACTCTGAGACATAGAAAACCAGCTCTGGACACAGCTGAGGTTTGCTCCCTGGGTCAAGCTGAGCCTGAAGTCCAGTGCTAATGATTCCAATCAAATAATCTGGTAAATTCCTTTTAGATTTAAATGGCCTCTGATCAATTATAAGTTAGTTCACTCCAGAGTTCAGGGTCAATATCCCCCTAGGGCAGCAGTTTTCAATCTGTGGATTGCAATAGATAATTAAATTACAATTCGTAACGCTAGCAAAATTACTGTTATGAAGTAGCAACGAAAATAATTTTTTGGGGGGGAGGGGGGTTCACCACTACATGAGGAACTGTGTTGCAGCGTTAGGAAGGTTGAGAGCCGCTGTGGGTAGGTACGGCTATTCCACTCCTGAGTACACTCCACGGCTGTATCTGAGAATTCAAACAAGGCTCATCCATTCCACCTGCTCTGCAGCATTGTGAACCAATCGCACATTATAAGCGTTGCAAAAATCTTCCTACAAAAAACACAGGAGTCGAAAATGTTAATCTGGGAATTAGTGGGCATTTGTCTTTTTGTGGATCGGTATAATTTCCTCCTGTTAATATTTTTTTTATCTGCTTTCTGAGCCATCCCATTTATCTGAGCTTTCAAAAGCTCATGGAAAACACATAATGCACTTGAGCTACAAAAATCAATGCTGTGAGGACGGATCTTCACTGGGATTGCTATGGGAATCCTCCCCCTGCCTCTAAAAAGCTGACTGCAAACACTTCTAAACACCAACAAATGCCAGGAGAGTTTTACCTATAAGCAAGGCTTTTCCCTAACTACCAAACTGAGGAAATGTAAATTTAAGTAATGTATATACTTTTTGTTTTTTGTGAAAGTCTCAAGTAGCTCAGGCTATATAGCTTAGGTTAGCCTTGAACTTGGGATCCTTCTGCGTCTACATCCTGAGTGCTAGGATTACAGTCATGAGCCATTGTATCTGGCTGTTTTTTCATAGATGGAGAGAGGAAGAGGGAGGGAGAGGCGCCAAAACTCACATAAGGTGTCTTCCTCAATTGCTTTTCCTTTTTTTTTTTTTTTTTTTTTTTTGAGATACTGTCTCTCAATGGACCTGGAGTTCACCTTGCCCACTAGACTGGCCAATTAGCCCTCGGGCTCTCTCTGTCTCTGCTTCCCTGTGCTGATGTGAATTTTACATGGATAGGGGGATCTGAACCCAGGTCCAGATGCTTGCACAAAAAGTACTTCACCCACTAATCTGTCTCCTCAACCCCCCTCCCTTTCATTTTTAAAGAGGCAAAGAAATCCTATTAGTCTGGCTCCCAAGCCCCTTACCTCCCTCAAGCACTGGGGACAACTGACTTTTAACTAAAACCCACTCGCCCTGGCAGAGGATGGCTTGCAGCAAATTTGCACAAGTACTTTTGCAGACAAATGGATGGATTGCAGGCCTTAGATTTTTGCCCAAATGACAAAAGAAGCAATTATGTTCCCTCGTCACTTTCCCACTCTGAAGAACTCTATTAAGAGAATAATTTGAGCTGACTCGCTGCTACTCTGCATTTTAAAGTGTGATCTCTTTCAATGCCACCAACATTGCTTCCCCTTTTAAAAATGAGTGGTATTTAAGGAAAAATGCCAGCTGGGTGTCTATTTGAGGAGGGGCTGTGGGAGACTTGAGGCTGATTTAACTGCCTCTCAAAGCCAGTTCCTGGGGAGTGCAGGAGAAGCCTGGTGCCTGGGACCACAGCACAGGCACGTGGGCCTGCCCCTGCCGGCTATGGTCACCTGTCTCTGTGTTTGTCCCCTGCTGCCCAGTGATGGAGGGCTTTGTGTGGGACTGTCCAGCCAGCCATAAGGCTTCCGGATCTGCCAGCGTGGGGCTGAGGGAAAGCCCATAACTGAAGGGTTCTGGAGTTGAGTCCAAAAAAGGCCCAGCCACACGTCCTGAAGGGTCCAGTGCAGGCTGCAATTAAGTGGTTTATATGGCTGGCTCAGCTCAGGCCCTGGCATATGGAGATGCTCAATAAATGCAAAAGGAAGAATGAAGTGAAAAACTTGGCTTTTGGGTCCATCCATTTCAACAAACAGATAAGGGAAGGACCACTTTTTTGTTTGTTTGTTTGTTTGTTTGTTTGTTTGTTTTGTTTTTCGAGACAGGGTTTCTATGTAGCTTTAGAGCCTGTCCTGGAACTAGCTCTTGTAGACCAGACTGGCCTGGAACTCACAGAGATCTGCCTGCCTCTGCCTCCCAAATGCTGGGATTAAAGGTGTGCCACCACGGCCCCTGCTGGGATGCACTTCTCTTTCTGGTCTGTGAACTGTGTGAGTTTAGTGTTGGGGGAGCACTGTGAGCACATGTGTCACGTGTGTGTGTGTGTGTGTGTGTGTGTGTGTGTAGATGTGCATGTGTGTGGGGGGGTGGGCATGTGTGAGCACACGTGCCAATTGTTTGTGTGAGATCCTGGGATAACTTGGCGTCGGTTCTCTTCTTCCACCATGTGGGTCCAGGCACTCAACTAAGGAAATGAAGATTGGCAGCAAGTGTCTACACACTGCCCTGTCCACTTTATTGTTTTTGAGGCAGGGTCTCTCACTGAACTTAGAGCTCACCAATTCAGAGCTATGCTGGTTGGCCAGAGAGCCCCAGGGACCCTCCTGCCTCTACCCCCGAATCACCCCCAAAATTACATATACATACCACCATATCTAGGTTTTAATGTGTGTACTGGTGATCTGAACTCGTATCTTTAAGATTATACAGCAACCATGTTAGCAATGGAGGCCCTCTTAGCCCCTGATAACTTTCTGGTCCTAGAGATGTTATAGCGGGAAGGGAGGTGGCTGTTACCTCCTGATTCCCTACCCCCCTTCTGGTGGCCATGGCTTTGGGAATGTGATTTAGCAGCTGCCCCTATCAACTGGAGTCAAAATGCTCACCATTTGCACCTAGACTGGCCTTTTCACTAGCCTTGACCTCAGTAGGCACAGGGCACGGCGGTGTGCTATTCGTAAACTGGGTCTTCAAGAGGCTAAGCGTGCTTCACCCTATTCTCTTGGACTTGGGGAGGAGTTCAGTTTCAGACAGAGTAAAGCTGAGCAATTCAAGGCCAACACAGGCAGGCCAAGCAGCTCTCAGATGACCTGAAGCTGACCAAAGTCATGAGCAAGCCAGGCCCCCCCACACACAGAAATAACACACGCTTTTGTGTGAGAACTCTGAGGTTTTTTTTTGGGGGGGGGGTACACAGCAATAGCTTAACTGACACACTGAGTTCAGCATTCCAAAAAGTCGAGGAGGAATCTGAGGCCCCAGGAGGAACAAGGCCTTTCCTAAAACCACACCTGCTGCTGGGAACCAGTCACCCGGGGCCTGTCCAATGACACCAATTACTGGTCCTTCCTTGAGAAGCCATGTTTCCCATCTTAGCTAAGGCCCCAGGGTCTGAACAAAGGGCAGGAACATGTGCGTGAAGGCCGCTGAGCAGCTGTAACGAGGTCAACTCTATCTCGCCATTTCCCAGCTGGTTACCTCGGAGATTAGAGATCTGCTCTGAGGAAGCCATTAGGTTCCCTCAAATCAGCTCATTCTCTGACCCAAAAACCAAACCGCAGTGGCCTTTCCCCAACCTGAGAAAACTTGTAGAAGTCAATAGGATTTTTAATATTAGCTGTAATCTTTAAGAGGCACACGGAGCTGCATTTGGCACATGGTGAGCGTTCAATAAATGTTAGTGATTGCTATTATTGCCTTCTCCCACAAATTATTCTGAGACCTTTGGTGCCTGTTACCATCCATCAGCCAGCAGGCCAGGTGAATGAATAATGACCACACCACAGCTCACTGAGGCCAGCCCCTGGTGTCTTGAGACACCAGACTTGGAGAAGAGGAAACACAGGCCTGTGGTTAAAGAGGAGAGGACAGGCTGGGCCTGTCCTAAAGCTGAAATAGGAGGGTCAGGGGCAAACCACTTCTCAGATCCCAGTAGGATGGTTTCTTAAGAACGTGTAAGTTTTGAGGTTGATCAGGGAAAGACTGCCAGCCTGGATAGGGCCAGCCCTGAAATGACAACTCCAGTTTGATTAGTAACTTCAGACCAAGCTCTTGGATTCGGTGTTAAAAATACTTTATCTGAGACCTTCACCTTCTGTGTTTGGGGACAGGGAATTGATGCCACCGGCTCCACAACACAGACTGAACCCAACTGCAGTGTACCATGTATCTACCATCTGCTCCTGAGACGCCCCTGCCTGCAGCCACACATAGGCCACCCAGTCAGCAGGGTCTAAGCTGTGCCTCAGAATCCTGCAGGCACCTCAGAGGACTCAGCGTGGCCGTGAGGGACAGGAAACAGAGGCCAAGGCCTTTTCTCCAGGCCAGGTCCCCACTCAGTGGCCGTACACAGGAGGACTCCTTTCTACATAACATATTTGCTTTCTCCAGCTGTATTAACTGCCTGCAGCTGACCCCACTCTGCAGGACTTCAAGCCAGGTAAGGGCACAGCCAGGGCAAATTTTCTCTCTGAAATCCCCAGTGTTGAAGCCAAACCCAGGAACACTGACAGAACCCAACAGTGATTCCCAAAAATTCTGTTGAGAGAACCCAGCTGGCAGTGATGTCTGTAAGGACAATGTCAGTGACAAAAAGGAGTTCGAGGGGTAGTCGTTCAGGGTCACAGCATTGAGAATCCGTCTGGCCTTCCCCACCTCAAAGCTTGCAGCTTTTTCCAGCCTCCAGTTTCTCTCTCTAACCTCTCCAGTGCATTCTCTCCTCCAGATGCAGTCCCTTCCACAGCGGCAAACCAATTCTCTGAGTTAAGTAAAAGAATGAGAAAAGATTGTCTTATTGATTGCCGCCATCCCGATTGCCAGAGAAAGCTCCCCCAACTGGGCTCTGCATGCAGCCCTGATGGACCAAGTGGCAGCCTGTGGGGAGGCCCAGGGGCCAGCACTCTGCGTGGCCTGATTTCACTGCCTTGACATCTCTGCTGTGTGCTGACGACTTCGAGTTGGCATTTCCGCTCCCCGGGTTTTAAAGAATGAGAAATCTGTGGCTGATCACATATTCAGCAACCGAGTGCACTTATTCGAAGACCTAAATTGCAGAAATAACTCGCGTGATTAGTTGAATGAATATTCTGAGCCTGTATCATCAAGCGCAATCTATAGCTAAATCGGGGAGAGATGACTGGCCCAGCACAGGGCAAGTCTTCCCCGTTCTGTCTCTTCTTGTGGACCAGGAGGTGGTCCGGGTGGGAATCTTAGACTCTAGCTTGGCACTGCAGGCCCAAGGAAGAGGCAGCTGAGCCTCCAGTTATCTTCAAAGGGCAGAGCTGCTGACATGTAGTGAAGCCCAGGAAGGATCACAATATCTCTAGAACATAAGCCTGTATGGGTACCCGCACCCCATGGCCTTGCAAAATAGCTGGCCTACTTTGGGGCTCTGGTCTTGGGTGTGCCCAATCTAGGGACATTTTCAGTGAACTAATTGCCTCCAGTCCCCATTTAGTATCTTCCCTTCTATTCTACAGAGCCGTGTGCATGGCCAGCCAGGCTCTCCGCAGAGGGGTCTGCAAGGATTCTCCTCAGTCAGAGATCTGACTGTGGGCTCCCAACCTTGGCTGCATCTCAGCCCAGAGAAAAGCTCAGGCTCCATAAGGCAAGACTCCAGTAGCTTCATCTTCCTGCCCTGGATGGTTCTACAGAAAGAACCCTCTAGGGACTAGAGGTCAGGGTCCTGTGAGGCAGTGCTGTGAGAAACAAAGGCTCAGCACACGCACTGCTACCCTTCCTTCCTGCTGTGAGGCAGTGTGAGAGGACTCCCGGAGACCAGGTTTCAGGCCAGCCAGTCATAGACCCTTATTCCCAAGGGACGCTGATGGGTTCTTTGCACCCAAAGCTTCTAAGACCAAAGAACTTGGGTTCCAATCCTGGCTCTGCAATTTGCTAGCTGTGCAACCCTGATCAAGGCACCTGACCTCTCTGTGCCCCAGCCTCCTCATCTGTCACATGTGACTATTCCAGCATAGGCATTCTGTAGCATTCCATAGATGGTGCGCTCAGCAGAGTAGCAGGTGGCCAACATGTGGGCGTACTAACTAGTCTTTAGGAAACATTAAGACAGCTGAATAAAGATTAATGAACCGTGGCTGGGGAGACAGTTCCAGGAAGGAAGTGCTTGCCCCTCTAGTGCGTGGACCCAAGTTTGGAGTGGATACGGCAGCATGTGTCTGCAATCCCGGAACTCCCACGACAAAATGGGAGGTGGAGACACAAGAATTCCCAGAAGCTGGTGGGCCACCCAGCCTGGCATATACAGCAGCAACTAAGAGGCCCCAGCCTCAAACAAGGTGGAAGGCAAGGGCTGACACCTAAGGTTGTCCTCTGACCTCCATGTCACTTCGTGGCACACACGTGCCTGCACACACACACACCTGAACATAAACATGCATCATCCACACACAAAAGGTATATATACAAAGTTTCTGAAAATTTTAATGTATGGAATTATGAAGTTCCTCACACCACTGCTTAGCATAGGGAAAAAAATCAGGAATGGCTAAACCTATTGTATTAATTGCCTTTCTGATGCTGAGACCGAACACCATGACCAAAGACAACCAAAGGAAGGGACAGTTCATTCTGGCATATTGTTCCTGAGGGATAAGAGTCCACCTGGCAGCCGGGTAGTGGTGGCACACACTTTTAATACCAGAACTTGGGAGGCAGAGGTAGGTGGATCTCTGTGAGTTCCAGGCAGCCTGGTCTCCAGAGCGAGTTCCAGAACGTCCAGGGATACACAGCAAGACCATCTCAAAAAACTTTCTTTCCATAATGCCAACATGGATTAAAGAGTTTGCCCAAACTTCCCCAGACTGAGAAGATACACAAGGAACAGCAGAGAAGGGTCACCCCACCAGGTGAAAGGCCTTTCATCCATGAAAGCCACTTGAAAATGACAGCATGAGGCTGGAGTGATGGCCCAGCAGCTAACAACATCTGCTGAACAAGCCAGAGGACTAAGATTGGATCTCAGCACCCACGGAACAAGCCAGGATGGTCCCAGCATGGAGGAGGCAGGGACAGACAGGAGGATTGCTGGGGTTTATAGCTGCCAGCCAAGCAGAAAAACTCAAGCTCCAGGTTTAATGAGAGACCCTGCCTCAAAGGAATAAAGCTAAGAGTGATGGAGGGGACAGCCAGCACCCTCCTCTAGCCTCTGCATGCACCTGTATCAGCATGCACGCATGCGCGCACACATGCACACTCCACATACACATTAATAAATATATATTAATAAAAGAGACAGAGCACCCAGCAATGCTTCACTATTCCATCGTGTGAGAACTCAGCCTTGAAAACCAGTGACAAACCAGACATGAAATGTGCCTGTCTCCAGATCCTTTAACACCAGAGCCTCGGGTGACGAGAGGGTTCTGCTCCACCTGGCAGAGAGGCCCTTCCTACAGAGAGGAGGAAATTTGGGACACAAATCAGCCCTCTGGAAGCAAAAGCGACATTTTCACAGGATCAGCTGGAGGCCGGGGAAACTGCAGAGTCTAAGTATTCCTGGTGTCGTAACTCTGTCAGCTGTGTTGACGCTGACAAGATGCTTACCCAGCACCTCGAGACCGGTGCCAAACTGAAGAGGTTAGATGTGTAAGCCGTAACAACCGCCCTCCAGGGTTCTGTTGGAGGCCTGTGCTGAGCAGGCTAAGGCTGAGGCGCTACCACAGCCGGCTGGGTGGGCATCACTTGGGGTCTGCTACCCTTTTCTCCCCACACAGGGGGCTGTGCAGCTCTGGATCGGGTTTCAGGGGCAAGAGGCAGGTTCATTTGTTCAGTCATCTGGCCAGGGACAGGGTGAGGCTTGGAGGCCAGGGGGAGGTTGTACCTGCTTTCAGAAAACACTGTCTGCCGTGGTGCCCATCGATAGAGAGAGGCATAAATCCAGTGAACCTCACACAGCCAGCGGCGGCTGGAAGGGAGATAAGGGGGATGGATGGAGAGCCACTCAGCCTTGAAAGAGATAAAGTACTTGTGGGGAACCCCAAGGCCACAGACCTGCTTTCCTGGCCATTGATCAAAGGCGAGATGAACAGAGTAAGCCAGGCCTACACAGTGGTGGTGTCTGTTGCTGAAGCCAGCATGGGCCAGGGAGGCAGGACGCTGCCCTGCCAAGGGGATGGGCTGTTTGTGGCAGTAAAACTTCTTTAAGGCATTCTTTCACTCCCACTTTTAGACAAGGTCTTACTGTGTAACCGAGGTTAGTCTCAACTTCTAGGTCAGACCTCTTGAAAAGCTAGAACTCCCAGTAAATTATTTATTTTTATTATGATTGTTTATATGTATTATGTATGCATGCATGTATGTATGTATGATTTGTGGGAACATATGTGGATGCCATGGAGCCCATATGAAGGACAGTCTTCACTTCCTTCCCTGTGGAGTTGGTTCTCTCTTTCTACCTTTATGTGTGTCCCAGGATTCAACTCAGGCTGCCAGGCTTGGCCACTAACACCTTTACCCACTGAGCCATCTTGCCAGTCTTTCGAGGCTTTTCTTATTAGGCAGACTCAAGTCCTATAGGAGGCTGATGTCCACCCCAGCCCCAACCCCTTCTTGGCAATGCTATAGAGGCAGTGTGGAGGTCGGTGGAAGACCGTCTCCAGTGAGGCAGATGGTCTCCAGTCGAGCGGGTGGTCTCCAGTACTAAGCCCATGACCAGCTGGAAGACACTTCTTAGAACTGCCCTGCCTTCCATGTGCAGATTCCACAGTCAGCAAACACCAGCTGAGTGAAAGCCACTGCACACACAATATGGCTGTTTTCTGGGTCACCCCTGCTGTCCCCAGCATCGATGGAAACCAGCTATGAGGCAGACTCTGTACTTACAGGATAGGGGTTGGGGTGCTTGAGGTGCCAAAATCCTATCTGGGTCAGTTAGTGGGGGC
The DNA here is from genome assembly GCF_003668045.3 of Cricetulus griseus. Classification (NCBI taxonomy): domain Eukaryota; kingdom Metazoa; phylum Chordata; class Mammalia; order Rodentia; family Cricetidae; genus Cricetulus; species Cricetulus griseus. The sequence goes on along the minus strand of NC_048595.1, from coordinate 18,655,436 downwards.
TGGTCACTTCAGGTCCCTCGCCTGGTTCTGGGCATCAGAACCATCACGGAGATGCAGGGGTGCGGTTCTCAGCCCAAATCCCCAGGCCAGCTCCAGACCCTCCCAGCTGGATCTATGGGAGGTGTAGGTACCAGGGGGATCTCTGGTCCAGAGGCACAGCTTGGGCTGGAAAGATGGCTCAATGGTTAAGAACTCTTCCAGAAGACCCTAGTTCAATCCCTAACACCCACATCAGGCAGTTCACAACTGCCTGTAAACTTTAGTTCAAGAGGATCTGACGCCCTCTTCTGGTCTCTACAGGCACTGCGTTCATGTGCACAAACACAAGAGACTTGTACTTTTAAAAAATAGTTAAGAAAAATAAAAATATTTTTAAAAAGTGGCACAGCTTCATTAGATGAACATAAAAATAATGTTTATTTCATTGTTGGCAAGTTTGCATTCAAGGGAGACTGGAATAAGGGAGTCATAGCAGCAGTTGGTATATCAGGGTGGGGGCCCTCAATGGGCAGATCAGAAAACATTCATAATAAAGATGGGAGTGTTAATGGCCAAGGGGGCTGGGAACAGGGGCTCTTGCATGCAATCTCAGAGCTAAGGAAATGAAAACAGGAGGATCAGGAGTTCAAGGCCACCCTAAGCTACAATGCAGGCAGGGTTCAAGGTCACCATGAGCTATATGACATTCCCTCAAAAAACCAAAACTCCAAACTTAAAAATAAAGACAGATGCTGGGCAGTGGTGGCGCACGCCTTTAATCCCAGCACTCTGGAGACAGAAGCAGGCAGATCTTTGTGAGTTCAAGGCCAGCCTGTTCTACAGAGTGAGTTCCAGGACAGCCAGGGCTACACAGAGAAACGCTGTCTCAAAAAAACAGAAAGGAAGGAAGGAAGGAAGAGATGACAGAAGAGCCCTTTATAGTGCACGAACTGTTCTCGTAACCACTGCAATTCCCACATTTCCAGGAAAGGAAACTGAGGCACAGGAAAGTTAACTTATATGCCCAAGGTTAACACCGCCAAAGTGTGGTGCACCAGGCCGGCTAGTACTGAAGCCTGCACTCCTATCTAGTTGGCTTAACTGCCCAGCCCCAGGGGGGCTCTCTCCTTCCCCAGTTAGTGGGTTGAGCTATCAACTCCAGCATGCTTCTGGGGGGCGGGGGTCCCTGGAGACATGCCCAGCTTTGCTCCCACTCCCTGCTCCCTGAAGGAGAGACATGTACAGCCCCCAGAAGCTGGCAGAGCCTAGAGAATACATCTCTCCATGGCTACAGGAGCTCTTTGGCACTTGCTTCTGGGTCAGAGGGAGTTTGATGTTTGGGAATTCAAGCCCTTCAAATGAAGCCACTTCAGGGTTTGCTTCAGGCAAGAAAGCAAGCTTCTGCTTATCCCACAGAGGTCTTCTTCATTAGCTGGCAGCCGCACCCTCTTAGGTGGCACGAAGTGTCAAGTGATGGCTTTGTCTGGAATGTTCAAGATTTTCTCATCCTCCATGTGAAGAAGGCTATTCGGGCTTTATTTTTAGATCCTAATGCAGGGAGGAGAGACACCAGGCACCAGGGCAAGCAGTGGCAATAGAGCAGCCCCCCTTAAAGTCATCAGAATACACCCCTGCCTCCTCTGGGTACCTCTGGGCCTGATGCTGGAGGCTGTTAGAGGCCCTGATACTCCTGTGGTCCTAGTCCCCACCCAGAAAGGGGTCTCAGCTTGGAAGCAAGGCAGCCTGGGTATGACTACCTATGCAGCCGAGGAGGTCACTTCTCTCAGAGTCTGTTTCCCCTTTAAGGCATGATGGCAGATGCTCAAGAAGAGGCATCTAGACGGGGGACCCCACTGCCACGCCTGATAGGAAAAGAAGCAAGGAAACAAACTGTTTCTGGATTTGCCTGCTAGATCTGAAGGCAACATTGACCCAGGCCCTTCTCATGAGATCTGAGCAGGCCCAGGTTTCAGACCCCCACCACTCGCCCCCAAATCAGGTGAAGGCAGGTCCAGGCAGCAGGGTGGGTATGACTCCCTGGGCCTTGGCAAGGTTGTCTTTGGGACCCCTTTCTCGGGTTTTTATTTTTTCTTGTTCTTCTAAGACAAGTTCTCACTCTGTAGCTCAGGCTAGACTTGAACTCCTGATCCTCAAATCCGGGGACTGTGAGCCTGTATTACTATCTATACCCAGCTTCCCTTTCTCTTGTGAAAAGAAAGAAAGAAAATTACCCTTTACAACTGTATCAGCATAAAGACACATCTGATCTCCACTGGGTACATTATTATATGTGCTTTTTTCTCCTGATCAGAAAGGAAATTGAAATTAAAACATCCTGTGAGCCCATGGGTCCTGCGTATTATGTTTAATGAAGAAGTAAGTCAGCTTGCGCAGAGCCATGGGGGTAATCTGTGGCTGAGTGCTCAGGGATCTCTGCCTTCCAGACCTGCACCCCCACGTCTCCCATCCCCTGCATGGCAGCGGTACCACACTGAGTGTCCTCCTGGGTGTGGCCTGTGCTGTCCCTCACTGCCGTCGGTCAGCAGGTGCCTTCCCAGAGTCCCAGCACCCAAGAGCACAGCACCTGCTCCCCACAACCCCTTCCAAGTGCCACCGCTCACATCTTGATGGGAAGGTGACAACAGCTTCAGGAGTGGGATGTGTGCCCCTCCTCAGATGCTCCAAGGGCCTATAGTAAATGTGAGCCTTTGCACACATTCTGACTGGTGGCAAAAGTGAACACTACTTGTCTACCCTCCCATGAGCCCACTGGGCCTGGCTCATTTTCAGCCTTCCTCCCTGCTCCTCACCCAGCTAGCTCCTGGCTAGGTGCACAGTGAAGCCTCAGAACATACAGACTAAACTCCAACTTAAGCAATAACACGTCACCACCACCCCCATCTGCTGCTGGTTGCAAAACAATGTCCGGATGCACTTCTAGGCAATGGCTATTTCAGGACCAGGGTCCTCAGCAGAGCCATACCCTGTCTACAGGAAGTGACATGGACAGAAGTTTGAAGCACATGGCTCCCTTCCTCTGTCCTTCCCTCATCAAGGCCTTGAGGGTATGGGTAGGACAACAGCAATGACCTTGAATGGACTATTCCCAGAATTCACGGTTATTGGGGGAGAAAATGTGATTGTGTGTTATCCAGTCATTAGAACACAAAACAAAAGCCACAGGCAGAGAATTGCAAGTTGTCTTTCAGACTTGATGAAAAGAGAAAATAAACTTGAATATTAGCAACAAACTGTGCTGACAGTGTGCTTCCGGGGCTCTTTGTCTCCTTGGGGCTCTTTTAGAAAATGTCATTGTGCCTATTGATTCTAGTGATGCTTGGGAGGACCGCCTCCTGTGGAGTGTGGAAAGTGATCTTGTGCCAGAGGCCCCTGGACAGCAGGGGAGAGGCTGTGTCTGTATGCTGCTCTCTGCGTGGCCAGTGATCCGTCCCTGAAACCCCATCACTGAGCCCACTGACCACCCAGCTGCAGGGAGAAGCACCCCCAAGGGGTTCACAGTCATCTACAGTTTTAGAACCTTGAAGGAACCCAAGAGACCATGCACTAGGCACCTGTGTGGTATGAGGAGGAACCTGCAGTCCCCAGTAGCTGAGAATTGAGAGGCAGGGGCCCTGGCTCTTGAGCCTGGGACAGGAGGCGGTACTCTGAGCTACATCTGCAGACTTCTGTGTCTATGCTCACAGAAGTTCTCTTCCCACAGATATGCCCACCCCCCCCCAGCCACAATGAGAATCCTCTAGATCCAAAGGGACCATGGGCTAGCTCTCTGTCTCCTCTAGGTACTTCTGTGCCACAACCCCCCACTCACATTTTCCCATTTGTGCTTCTGGTTTCAGTGTAGAAGCAGCTGCCCTGGGAAGCCATCCTCAAGAGCAAGCTGAGGGGATGTGAACCTCAAGTTGGCAGACATGACCCATATGTTTTTTGCTGACCTGCGTCTACACAAGATGGGGAGGTCCCCACAGTGTGGACAGTGTCTAGCTCACAGGGGACACCACACAGCTGTCACATGAAAGGGAGGAGCTCCTGTGATCCTAACAATAGTCACAGTAGAGAGTGTCACCAACCCCACTACACAAGAGAGAAAACAGGGTCCTGGAAAGGGAGTGTGCTCCTGTCCAGTGAGCAAGTGATGGAATTAGCATTTGAGGGACCCATGATGCCTGACTCCCAGGCTAATGCTTTCCCCATTAATACCCGTGTCTTGCAGTCCCCAGACTGGAGAAGTCCCATCTGCCTCCATCTTATCTGGACACATAATGTTGGGGTTGACTAGAAAGCAGAGAGACCTTCCATAGCACCGGGGAGGTAGCAGAGAGGGGTGGTTGAAGGAGGAGGGCTTTAATGTGAGAAACATGTGTGGGTGTCCCAATTTCCCCTAAAGAGGAGGCAGGAATATCAGGACTTCTGCAGACCAGGGTGGAGGAGGCAGTGCAGGACACTTAGAAGGCAGCATGCAGCAGGAGGCTAATGTCCGAATACCAACAACAGGCAAGGATAACAGAGTAACCAGAGCTCTCGAAGCTTGGGGCTGCCGACAGGGTTAACCACTTTGCAAAACTGGTTCCTTTCCAGTTTTGGTGTAGCCTAAGAGAAACAGTCAGATGTTTAGACATCTGATTACCATATAACCCAACAATCCCCTCCTAGGCATATACCCAAGAGAAACAAAAACCTGTGTACATAAGTAAATGGTCATGGCAGCATTATTCACTATTGACTAGAAAAGGAAGGAAGGAAAGAAAGGGAGGGAGGGAGGGAGGGAGGGAGGGAGGGAGGGAGGGAGGGAGGGAAAATTTAAAATGTCTGTCAACTACCGAGCCCATCATATATGGCATATCCGTAGGATGGAATAGTAGTCAACAATAAAGAAGAATGAAATACTGATACATGCCACAGTGTGGCTAAACCACAAAGCATACTCAGAGAAAGAAGCCAGTTGCAAAGACAGGTGCTATGCAAACCATACTTTAGTTACTTTTGGGTTGCTCTGGTAAAATATTTGCAAGAAACATCTGAACAGAGGAAAACCTGACTCTGGCTCATGGTTTCCAAGTGTCTCAGTCCATTGTGGCAGAGAAAGCATGGAGGGGAGTGGCTCAGTCCACCCTCTAGGAGCTTGTGGTGACTTCTTCAACACAGAGCAGGTATAATCTCCAAAGCCCACCCTTAGAGTACTTCCACCATTCAGGACCCACCTCCCAAAGACTCCACAGCCTTCCAGATAGCATCACAAGTTGGGAACCAAGTGTTCAGAACACAAGCCTATGGGGGACAGTTCAGAGTCAGCCCATAACATATTTAGATAAATTTAGGGGAAGCTGTAGCCACGCCTTCTTAGGGGCTGGCTACAGGTGTGCCTGACCCTGCTTGTGAGGGCGTGGTCAGAGTGACGTAGTGTGTCTGCGTTTGCGCTTTCAGTTTCTCTTTGCTGCTTGCTGTACAGACCGCTACCACGCCGGCTGGCTAGGTTGCTCTGTAAGTAAGGCTTTTCCCTATTAAATACCCTTATATTTCTACCTGACTCCATATTGGTAATTTCCCACTATAGATAAAGCATTCAGAATTAGCCAGTTACACTGGGTTGGGCGTGGGGGATCAGAGTGAACCACTTGTGAGTGTGGGGTTTCCAATGAGTTGACACAAATGTTCTAAAATGAATTGTGGCGATGGCTAAAACTTCCATAAATATACCAAAAATCATTTCGTGGTAAACAAAAAAGTATTTTATAGGAGCGTACACATAAGTCACCAAATACCAGAAACAAAAATGGCCAGCAACAGTAGAATAAACAGACAGACCTGATAAAGGATAAGCTACGTTTCATAATGGAACAATGAGGTAAGGCGCAGGACATAACAAAATCTTGGAGTAGACAAAATGAATCCATGGTGTTAGGAGTCCAAACAGCAGCCACCTGTGGGAACCTAATAACCAGAAAGAACCTTATAATGACATGGGAGCCCTCTGCAAGCAGGTCTGTGGCTGCCCACAGCTGTATTTCTGTAGAACTTGCAGAACTGTATGCTTATGACTTTGCTGTGTAGATGTTGAGAGTAATGCCTTGGAGTTTCAGTTTTGTTTTTGTTTTTGTTTTTTTCCCAGCAAGTATTTTGTGGCTTTTCCTGGAGACACACAATAGCACCCATAAGTCTAGCTGAGTGAACCAATGACTTTATTGGGGTCACTTAAATGAGCACAGGCAACTTGAAGGTAGCTGCATTACCCCAGCAAGGTGACAGCTTATGAAAGTGGCATCCATGGAATTCCTTGCAGGATTGGCAGGTGACACAGCTGGTCAGTCTCCCTTTCCCAGAAATTGTCACTACCCGTAACCGTGGGGATGGGGCTTCACAAATCTTTTAAGTTTCAGGAACTTCCTATGGTTTGTGAGTTTCCTTTCCTTCTTGGGTCTTATTTACCAAGACTCTTTTCAACAGCAAATGCTTCAGTTTGAGGATAGAGCTATGTAACAACTACACATAAGAAACACAAGTTCCAAAAGCAGGGTTCAGATCTAGGTTGTCAAGCCTCAGGGGAGTCACTGCCCTGGGTACCATCTTCTCCATCCTCAGGCACCAGACCAGATGGCTGTAGAGAATCCTACTGGCATTGCTGATCTGCCACGGTGTGAATCCACATTCCTATGAGTCACAGAATTCGCTGGGAAATTTGGCGAGTGCGTGCCATCAGCATTGTGAGAAGAGAGGGGGCTGGTTGCTGTCGGCTCAGCCTTGTTTCCAAGGAAAGAAAGGTCTTTGGAGAGTGGGTGGAACATGCTGCCACGGGGAGGGAATGTCAATTTCAATATGAATCATTTCATGCATGGCAGTAACTCACTCTGGGAATAGATACCCTGACTCACTTAGCTCCCACAGGAGCAAGACTTGTTGCTAACATTTCAGATGCCAAGAGAATCAGCAACAGCAGAGAGGAAGAAGGAGAGAGAGAGAGAGAGAGAGAGAGAGAGAGAGAGAGAGAGAGTGCTAGTAAAAAACGCCTGGAGTCCAGAGGCAGAGGCCCTGTGCACAGACCCTTTGTGCGGATACTGACAAGGCCCAGAGGATATTGTGAGCTCTGGTGACAGCCGGCGCCAGTGCTGGGACACCGATCCAGGCCTCTCGCCTGAGAATTCTTTTTACAACAACCTGCTACTATATTTTCTAAAGAAATAAATTCTCCTCTGTGTTAGGGCTTTTAAAGAAAAAGAAAAGGGCCACGATGCATCTTAATTAGAAACCGCTTGGAGGAAAGCGAGGTGGGGGGGGCAGAGCCCTGCCAGTGGCCAGCCAGCTGCCCGAAAGCCTGAAAACCCAGTGCATCATGCTGCAGAGGAGTGTTCACTCTGAGAATCACCAAGGGTGACCCAAGGGGCATTTTGGCCATCAGAAGGTTGCTAGAGGATTATCATTCAAGGTCCCAGGGAGACCTCATGGGGCCGCAGCATCTGTCCAGTGACTGCAGGTCCAGCCTGTCCTTCAACGCGGTGCTGACTTTTCACCCGATTGGCCCCCTTGTGCCAAGGGCACATCTGTCGGTGGCTGAGTTTCTAGTTCACTTCCCCTGTATTTTTCTACCCTCTGGCCTCGGACGGAGCACCCAGGGCTTCCAAAGCATGTGACTTCCTGGGAGGGTGGTGGCTGCCCCAGAGCCTGACCTATTCTGTCCAAGGAACTACAGTGTTGCCACTTGCAAAGTTGATGACAGTCATTTCTCAAAGCAAACTCCAGCCCCAGTCAGGAATGGGTGTCCAGCTTGCCAGAATCAGCCAGCTGCCCAGCCTGACAGGGATGTTCCAGGAACTATAGATGGTTTTTCTTCCCCAGAAGAAAACCTCTAGAAAAACAGCTCATGAAACAGAAACAGTATTTTCACCAGACAACTTGAAACGCTATTTATTACTTAACCAAAAAGACGATAGAGGTGCTGGGGGCTGGCAAGACGGCTCAGCAGGTAGAGGAACTTGCCACCAAGCCCAGTGATGTCAGGTTAATCCCTGGAACCCACATGGTGGAAGGAGAGAACAGATTCCTGAAATTTGCTCTCCGACCTCCACATATGTACCAGGCATGAATTCACTTACAAACAACCAACCACATGTGTGAATAAATAAATGTAATCCTTGAAAAAAGTCATCAGGAACAGAATGTATATGTATAAGGAAGGAAAATATTCTTAGATGTATTAGTATGCATTTCTGAGACAGGGTCTCACTGGCCTGGACCTTGCCAAATAGACTAGGCTAGCTGTCCAGTGACACGTCTTCCCCGGATCTGCCTGGCTCTGTGCCCCTGGGACATGCACCCCCTTGCCCAGCATTTTTACTCAGCTCTGGCACTCAAACTTGAGTCGTTATGCCCTTTACTGACCAAGCCATCTCCCCAGACCAGAAAAAAAAACAAAAACAAAAACAAAAAAAACACTTAAATGTTTGGTGCCATTCTGTGTCTCCACCCCCTGTAGCCTCACACAGAACGAAACTAAGTGCCAGAGAAATCTGCAACCTGCTTAGTGTCACTCAGCTGGTGAATGGCAGGGATGGGACTCAGGTGAGTGTCTGCGATCCAAACCGCTACTTCCCAGAAACAAACTAAGGGGCATGATAGAGATCCTGGGAGATATGGGGCATGCTTCACCTGGCTGCCAATGCCGACTTCCTGAAAGGGAGCCCCGTGGGGGAAGAGCTCTCTCATCTGAAACAGACCTGGAAGAATGGCATGTGTACCAGTGTGTGCATCTGTGTAGGAGAGGGTGACCCGAGAGCAGGTGGCACTGCTAAGTCACATACCCTACAGCAACTGTAAAACTGACACCGAGGGGTCTGGATTTATTTGCTCCTCAGCATCCTATTTGCTCCGTTTACAAGGCAAAGATGATTTTTCTGTCTGCCAAGGCCGAACACTGCCAGCCCGTGATCCGAAAATCACACCATGTTCATTTTGCCTCTTAACTCACCCATGGCTATAAATCATCCCTGTGATGGGGACTGGGTTGGCAGTTCTATCGGGGAATCCATAGGCAGAGACAGAATCCAATTTTGGGCTTCCACAATCACCCTGAGGCTTGGCTTAGAGCTGGGGAACATCACTTTTGGCCACACAAACACCTCCAACCTTCACAGTGAAGATTCAGGGAACCACATTTGCTGACCAAGCAGGACAGCTACTTTTCCAGGTCTCTGCTGAGTCTGAGTGCACTTCATGGCAGGAGGTCAAGGCCACTGGAGGGGATGAGAGATGCAGAGCACAGCCGAGCCAGGCTGGGAACAAAAGGGAAATGGCCCAAGCAGAGACCGTGGCTGCTCATTCTTTCTACAATACATCGAGAGCCTGCTGTGTGCCAGACACTGCTTTCCTGGATTAGAATTAGAGTCATTATTATTAATTAGCAAGTAGAATGCTGACAGTGGCTTCCATTTGATGAATTCACGTAGGCAGGTGTTGTGCCAGGTGTTTAACACACAGCAGTTGATTTAAATCTTACATTGGAGGAAACTGTTGCTGTCCCCATTGTGCAGATGGAGAAAGTGAGTGCAGAGAGGTCAAGAAAGAAACTCTATGTCAGAGGATGAGTAGGTGGCCGACCCAGGATTCAAACCCAGGCTGGTTTGACTCTCAAATTCCTGCCCCTTGCAGCTCAGCTCGGACATCCAATGGCGTGGCTGCAAGCAGGTGTACCTAACGTTGCTGGGCAGATTTTCTAGGTGGAAGACATGTCCTTTGAGCCCCCAAAGCTTGGCTCATGTCCAGTAATGATGCTGAGAGGCAGGTTATGTGGACCCTAGCTGTGGTGCACAGGGGAAGGTGAGCCAGAAGACACATCACTCCAACCCTGAGACGAGCTTTCTGACCCACTCCCTACACTGCGCTCGCTGCAGGACGGGGCAGCAAGGTAGCTTACTGCTTGGGCTTCAGAGCCCACGCTCCACCTGGGATTCAGCTACTACAAGTTCTGGAGATTTCTAGCTCTCTTCTCTTGCCTGTGAAATGGGGCTACAGTGGGGAAATGACAGCTTACAAGGGATGTGATGAGTCCACTAGAAAATGCAGCTATGGTGTCTGGAGTGATATATGTGTGTGGGGGGGTGGGGGTGGACTCTTGAACCCCAAATCCCACACCTCCTGAAAGACAGTTGCTGCTCTGAAGTTCTGAGAGTATCCACCTTTGGAGGTGACCGGGCCACAGTGGCAGGTCACGTGTGACAATCTGGCTAATCTGATAGGTACTGCGAAGTGCAGCGGCCAGGGATTCGAGTCACTGGGGTAAATGTGAATTATCATTTCCACCAAGTCGCTTCTCCCCTCTCTGAGCCTCAGCTTTCCCAACTCTAAAACAGAGGAACAAGCCGAGTGTGGTGGTGCTCGCCTTTACTCCCAGCACTCGGGAGGCAGAGGCAGGCGGGTCTCTGTGAGTTTGAGACCAGCCTGGTCTACAGAGCGAGTTCCAGGACAGCCTCAAAGCCACAGAGAAACTCTACCTCGGAAAAACAAATCCAAAACAAAACACCAAAAAGGAACAGCCACACTATCAAGGGGCCCTCCGGTGGCAACAAGACTCTGCCCTATGACAGTTCCGTCAGGAAGGGGCCAAGTCCTCACTGCACTGACAGAGAGATGGGCGGTCACCACTGGCTGACATAGAATACAAATAAAGTGGCTGCCTACCACTTTCCCTGGACACCTTGAACCCTTCTGCTGGCAGAGGCTGGTTTATTTCTTGCTGTTTTCCTGTTACAAGATTCTAGGGTGCTGCTCAAAGGAGGGGTCAAGAGGTGCATTCCTAGCAGGGACAATGGGGACAGGCAGAGGACAGCCCTGTGGCTTTAAGTGGGTCCAGGGAACTTGGACATTCCCCCACAACGGGGGAGCAGAAGTTTGATCTCAGGGCTCTGCCTGTGCCAGGTCGCAGCACCGGAAGTCTGCAGAGTGCCGCCTGTGTGCTATACGCGTGCATCGGTCTGTGTGTGCTGACCACTTCCTCTAAAGACAATCCTGGGAAGGAAGCACTGCCCCTGTGTCACTGTGCAGCTGGGCGAACAGGCCCAGAGAAGTTAAACTTGCCCGAGATCACACAGCTGGGAACAGCAGAATGGCATTAAATCCCTGCCCTCTGGCTGTGGAGTCCAGGCCCCTCAGTGAACTTCCCAGTCCCCCAAGTTCTAGCAGTGGGTATTAGTGGCTGGCCTCTGTGTGCCAAGCCACTTACTTTACGATATGGTGACTACCAATCTGTGGCTGGCTCTTCTACCATTGTAGCCCATACTGTCCCAGTCTGAGGACTAGCCTCTGTGACAGGAGCAGTAAGAGCTACTGACTGCCTCCTTGGTGCTCAGGGCTGGGTCCTGTGCACGTCTTCCTATTAATTGCCAGAGGCAGGGCCGGCAAAATGGCTCACTGGGCGAAGGCACCTATCGACAAGCCTGACAATGGGTATTTAAGCTCCAGGACCCACACTGTAGAAGACTCCTCTGACCTCCACCTCTTACACACACAAAATATAAAACAGTCATAATCACCACAAGCCCAGGAAATTGAGCCCCTGCCCACTCTGCATAGAGCCAAGCAAGCTTATCTGGACCTGAAGTCCATGCCCCTCTGCCACCCAGCTGGACAGTAAGTGTCCCATATGGCAAACTTGTGGAGGAGGGAAAAGGCAAGTCCTCTGGTCTGAGTGGCACCCCAAGAGTGGGCTGTCTTCTCCGGTGGCCTTAGGAGTGTCTTCCGACTGGGCCTGCTGAGTCGGATGTGGACGAGAACAAGCTACTGAGGCAGTGAAATGCCCAGTTCACAAAAACTGGCCTCAGCAGGAGGATGTGCCCTCAGAGTAAGAACAGCTTTCAGGAAGGATGGGGCAGCATGGGGTGGATGGCATGGTGAGAGGCCACACAGGGAGACCAGAGAGACCAGGATCAAGACAGTGACTGTTGTCACCACAGCTCCTGTAGACCTTGGCAAAGGGAGGCGCCGGTGTGACCTCAGGACCTTCCCCATGTGCAGGCACCCAGTGCAGCTCCCAGGACTAGGCTGTGGGAGCCCATTCCATCTGAGCACTGCATACAGGGGACACTGGGCAGGACCTCCCTGTGAGTCTCACTCAGCCAGCAGGGCAGGATGGGTTTGCCTATTCATGCCTACCCCAGGGCATCCTGCATCTATAGGGCTCAGCCTCCTTGAGGTCATTGGTGACAGCAGAGACCACCCAACAGCCCCCACTGGGTCCAGGAAAGAAGCAGGAGTGTGGTACAGTGCTGAGTTCAGGCCAGCACAGCTGCTCCTACCTCTGGGATCCTGTCTTCTGGGCGTGCTCTCACAGACTCAGAATTCTGAGAACTGTCGCCACTGACAGGGGCTCTGAGACAGGCAGGCCCAGGCTGCGCTCAGTGCTACCAGTGGCTCCAGCTCCCAGGAATAGCTACAGAGAAAAACACTAGCCCAAGATCACTCAACAAGGAAGCAGGGAAGCCCAAATTTGAACCTAGGACTGTCTGACTCTAGAAGGTCATGCTACTAAGGATTATTTATAGCATTGTCTAATGGTCACCTCTACCAGACCCTTTCTGAAGACCCTGGACAGGTCCCAGAGAGTGCCAGGAAAGGGGAGCTAGTGTGAGTCTGGATGGCCTGCTGAAGATTTCACTGTGTATTCAACCCTAGAGTTCCTGGCAGCTGACCCCAGGCCCAGCACCCAACAGTGTGGAGAGTGAAAGAGCAAATGGATCAAAGCAGCCTTCCTGTCTGCTGGCCCCACACCTCTCCCTCCCTTCCCCAGGCCTTGGGGCATCCTGGGAGTGCATGCTTACTGCCAGGAGTGCATGCTTACTGTAGGAACTTGACAATGGGTTCTAGGAGTCAGAACGCATCCCAGACTTCCTGGGGGCGATGGCTGCTCTCATTGGCTTCAGTAGAAATCATTCCTCATTCCTAACACGCGCTCCCATGGATATCCTCACAGAAACCCCAGGACAAAAGCTGCACCATCTGGAGCCCAGAGAGGTTGAGTGACTTGGGTACAGCCACATAGCTAAGGACAGAGGGAGGATTTGCACCCAAGTCTTCTAACTCAAGGGATCTGTTCTTTCCATCCTTCCAGGCACCCGGTCCTCTCCCTCACTTGATAAAGGCCCTAAGGGCTGTGATTTAAATCCTAGGCTCTGAACCTCATAGTGGTGGTGCATGCTTTAACCCCAGCACTCAGGAGGCAAAGGCAGATGGATCTCTGTGAGTTCCAGAACAGTCTGGTCTACAGAGTGAGTTCCAGGACAGCCGGAGCTACATAGAGAAACCCTGTCTCAAAAAACATAAATAAATAAATAAATAAATAAATAAATAAATAAATAAATAAATAAATAAATCCTGGGCCTGGGAACGGTACCAAATAGAGCTGGGCTTAACCCAACCCATCCTAGAAGTGCTTCCTGTAAAACCTAAGGAATAAGCTGGGTCTATACTGAGCAGTTTCAAACATGAACACCCCACTGTCAACACCAGTTCTCCTTTACAGAGAAGAAAAGGGGACGACTTAAACCACTAAAGTCATTTCACAGGAGATGGGCAGATTATCGCTCCAGCCACTTCGGAAGCTGAGGCAAGAGGACTGTTTGAGCCCAGGAGTTCAACATCAGACTGGGCAATATAATGAGAACTACCTCAAATATTTATTATTATCACTCTCATTGCTTTGCTTTTTGAGAAGGGGTCTTTCTGTGTAGTCCTGGCTGTCCTAAAACTCACTCTGTAGAGCAGGCTGGCCTCAAACTCGGTGATCTACCTGCCTCTGCCTCCCAAGTGCTGGGACTGAAAGTATATACCACCACACCTGGCTCAAATATTTTTTAAAAATTAATACAAATACTCTGTGATAGTTATTCTTCACTGTCAACCTGACTGGATTTAAAATCACAACGAGACTCTGGGTGTAACTCAGGGCACAGACTGAACTTAAAAGCTGAGCACCAAATCCATCTCTGTCTGCTCTCTCTCGATGACAACAGCCACCTCACTCTCCTGTCCCCACACCTTCTCCACGTGACGGACTGTAAGCCTTTAAACTGTGAGCCATATAAACTCTCTTTTCCTTAGGTTGATTTTTGTCAGGTATCTGGTCATAGAAAGGAGAAAAGCAACCAACACACATTCTTTCTCATTTATAGAAAAACAATTTACCCTGAATTCCTCCCACAGAGTCAAAACTGTATATACAAGAGTAAATGCACGGGAGGGAAAATCGGTAGGACATGAACAAAGATGTCAACAGCAGCTACATTTACAAGACAGATCAACTTTCATCTGTTCATTTATTTTGCCCACTTTGTAATTTTTGGAGCCCTTTTCCTCCTACATTCACAAATGTATAAGGCTGTTCAAATCCATGTCCCTTGCTCCTGCCGCACGGGTGACTCATTTGGACAGGCAGAGAGACTCCAGCACTGACTGCGGGAGGAGGGTGTGGGTCTGGGTCTCGTTTTAAACACCAACCCTGACACTGGGACGTCCACTCACGGGTTTCTCTGGGAAGTTCCAGCTCAGGCCTGCTTTTCTGGACCCAACTCCAGCAACCTGTATTCTGATGGGAGAGCTTGTAGGTTCAAGATACCTTTATTCAGATAAATACCAGCCAAACGCAAGCCAGAGCGTGCCAGGGGCAGCTGAGCAGGGAGGCCAGGGAGAAGGGGAGGGAGAGGAAGCTTCCATGCGCTCTGCGGTCCCTTAAGAGCCCATGCCGTGTCACCCTGACCTCACCTAACAGGCATGGCTAACTGTCCCCTACAGTAATCCTCTGGAGTGAGGACTAGGAGTATGGTGCTGCCCTTATCTGGTCCAGCATAGCATCCTTCCCTAAAGGAAGGGGATGGCCAGGCTGTCCAGAAAAATCTTCTCTCTAGAGTGACATCTGAACTAGGATGCTGGTCTTGCAGACTTTAGGAGGTACACAAAGGGGCTCTAGGTCCAGAGAATGCTGTAAGAGGGAGGTGACACAGCCGGAGGCTGCAGGAGAAAAACAAGGGCACGTGGCCAATCTGCTGTCACCAGGCAACGTGAGCGACACCCTGGAATTTTATCTAAAGGCAGCCCAAACCCAGTCTCTTTTATACACGTTTGGTCTCTTTGAGGACAATGCCACCTTACCGCTACCCTCCAGTAAAGTGGATTTACCAAATCTTTCGTGGTCTCGTCTCCAGACCCTGTCTCTCACCATCCTCACCTTCCCAAGCTCTACTGCTGGGATGTAAGGTTGTCGGAGTGGACAGAAGCACTTGGGTCCTCTGAGTCGAGCCAGAAAAGGGCAGACCAAAGTGACGCTGCACTGGATGCCCCAGGGTCTGTGTCAACTCACCGAACATGTTGCCCTCGTAGCCGTCCTTTGTGAGTGGCCGGAGCTCATTCTTGCCCATCGCATAACGGCGGTAATTCTGCCACGCAAACCGCATCATCTGCGGGAAAGAGCAGGGGACCAGACCCTGGTGAGACGATGCTGGTGGCCAATGGTGCCCACCACACCCTCTGCAAGGTCTCAGCTGGATTTCATTCCCAATCAGAGCTGCCTGGAAAGCCACTCCCTCCAGTCACTCCACACACTGGACATCACCCAGGGGTTTCCCACCTAAACCACCTCCTAGGCAGGGAGTGTGGCTCAGCGGTGGGAGGCCTGCCCATGGTATTTTAGGACCTCCTTTTGATCCACAGTACTGCAGAAGAAAAAAAAAATCAAAGGAAGGCCAAGGCCACCTCTTCCATGCAGCCTGCCCTGCCCTGCCCTGGTTTAAAGTAATCCTCTCAAGGGAAGAGAAAGAACTCATTTACTCACAGGGAGAGTGCCTGTCTCAATTTACCAGATGACCTCCCCTCTCCTCCTTCCCCCTAACAAAGTATTGTCACCGTCTATACATAAGAAGCTGGGTCAGAATGGGGGTGACCTGACCAAACTGCCCCCGAGGGTTATCGAGAGGGCTGGGTATGGAGTCCACACCCTCTGGTTCAGAGTGTCGGGTCTGTCCCCTAAAGACAAACGAGTCTCTATAGACTGTGCTGACCCACCCCAGACATCATGGGCTCCCTTGGACCTTAGCTGTTATTTGTGATTTTTATGGCTGTGGACCAGGAGCTCCTTGAAACCAGACACTATACTTGCCTTGCCTCAGTTTCCCTGACAGAACCCAGCCCAGGACACAGTATACACTCTCAGAGTGCCTGCGGGTTGCCACTCACTATGTGCAAGAGTCTCAACATGAAAGCTTTGCCAGCCCCACGGGAGTGTTGATCCTGGTTCCCTAGATGCACTTAGCCCTGGAGGCTGAGGGACACAAAGTGACAATCTGTGCCCACCCTGCTCCCTCATCCTGAGTCTCCCTCATTTGCTTTTACGCTGTGCCCTTTCAGCTTTGTTTGTTTGTTTGATTTTTGGCTTTGGTTTTTGGTTTTTCAAGACAGGGTTTCTCCGTCTAACCGCCCTGGCTGTCCTGGAACTCACTCTGTAGACCTGGTGGCTGGCCTCAAACTCACAGAGAGCCACCACTGCCCAGCATCCTTTCACTTTGTATGGTAGGGTGCAGGAGGAAGGCTGAGGAGGGTGGGGATGAGCTCTGGGGTGACAGTGGAATGGAGCACAAGGCAGGATTTGCAGGAGGTGCAGGTACTTGCGGAAGCAGCTGGTGCAGAAGACAGAACTTGGGCCTTGAGTTCTAACCCCACCTCTGCCACCACCCCCAGCTGGTATGCCACTCTTTGTGAGAAGTCTGCTTTAACAAGGCTCGGGGACGCCTGCCCAGCCACAACGGAAAAAGGAAGCAGAAATGCCTGCCTCCAGTGGGAGGGACTGGCAAACACTAGACTCCCTTCTTGGCCTTCAGAGTCTCTGTATGGATCTCCTAACCCCTTCTACTCCCCACCCTATCTGTCAGTTCTCAGTGCCAGCCAGAGCTGTGAGCCCAGACGGGTGAGGCTGGTCCCAGGCTTCTGACCATGCAGGTCTGGTGCAAGGCATGGACTTGCCCTTATCAGTTCATACATGCTGTGGCTGGTCCCTGGGCCACACAGAGGACCACCTGTATCACACAGGTGAGCTTCCTTTACCGAAAATGCTTGAAGCCAGAGCATTCTGGATTTCAGGGGTTTTTTCTCAGTATTTCAAATATCTGCATACACATAATGAAATATCTTGGAGAGGGATCCAAGTCTAAACAGGAAATTTGTGTTCCTCCTATATACCTAAGGCATGTGGCCTAAATGTAATTTTACTGCATTTGTGTTTTGAACATGACCTGTTACATGAAGCCAAGTGTGGAAGTCTTCATTTGTGAAGTCATGTTGTCTCTCCCAAAATTCCAGAGTTTGGATCATTTTTGGGTTTCTTTAAAAGCCCCCCCCCCTTTTTTCTCTTTTGATTTTTCAAGACAGGGTTTTCTCTGTGGCTTTGGAGGCTGTCCTAGAACTAGCTCTTGTAGACTTGGCTGGTCTCGAACTCATAGAGATCCTCCTGTCTCTGCCTCCCGAGTGCTGGGACTAAAAGCGTGTGCCACCACCACCCGGCTTAAAAGTATATTTATTTTTATTTTATGTATGGTATTTTACCTGCATACATGTAACAAGTACATACCTGGTGCCTGCAGAGGCTAGAAAGGCAACAGATCCCCTGGAATAAGTTACAGGTGGTAACTGGAGTTACAGCTGCCATGTAGGTATTGGGAACTGAACCCAGGTCCTCTGGAAGAGCAATCAATGCTCCTAACTGCTGAACCACCTCTCCAGCCCCTCAGCTGGGTGGGTTTTGTCTTTTGGTATTTATTTACTTATTTCGAGACAGAGCCTCACTGTATGGCTCTGTCTGGCCTCAAACTTGCTAAATAGACCAGGCTGGCCTTGAATTCACAGAGATCCACCTGCCTCTGCCTCTGCCTCTGCCTCTATCTCTGCCTCCCGGATGCTGGGATTAAAGGTGTGTGACACCACATCTGGCTTTCATTTAGGATTTTTAAAATTAAAGCTATTTGATCTATAGAGTATGTTTGCTTGTTCTTTGAGGCAGGGTCTCATGTCGCCCTGCATCCGAAGCCCTTCAACTTGTACTTATTGGTTGCCATTTCTCAGTATTTCCGAACACTGCCAGGCTTGATTTACGCTGCCCCGTGTTTCCTGCTGCAGTACCTGTCTCTGCAGCAAGCCGTGCTGCATTCACCATGCTCCCCAGGCTTAAAAGCTATTTCTTCTGGTAATCATTGCTGCTGTGACCAAAATCCACAGAGGAGGGACCTCACACAAGTGTGGGCTGGACTCTAGAGGAATGGCAGGGTGCTCTAGCACCACATCCCCATGTCGAAAATAGGTGAAACTGAGGCTCCAGGATGAAAAGTGATTGGGGCTGCACAGCTAACCAGACTGGAACAAGCCAAGGCAGCAGGCCCTATCATAGACAGCCATTGTGGGGCTCCCTGCTCCCACGGCCCATGCCAATGTCATGGCAGTGCATGGCAAGAACTCAGCACAGGCCTGGAGGCCTGCCTCTATTCCTCTGTTATTTTCTACTTATCTCGAATTGGCAATAGCAGAGAATAATTGCTGGGTATGCGTGCGGAGGGAGAATAGAGTCCTCCCTCCCTCTCTTCTGTGAAACCCCCCACCCCCGCCACTGCAGTTAGCAGTGGGGTAGGCAGCAGCAAGATCTCAGCACACAAACCATGGAAAGGCTGAAACAGAGGTGTGCAGGCTGCTGCACCCCACTGAAACCACCCCTACTTAGAAGTGAGTGTTCAGGAGGCGTTATGGGGATCACAGGTGTCTACCCAGTCTCACCAGAGCTGTCCCCTTTGGGCTGTGGCCTGTCTGTTCTCATAGACAGCCACATAGGTGGAACATGACAGAGGTAGCCAAAGGCACGAATGACCCCTGTGTCATCTGGGGCTGGTCTGGGAAGACATCACAACTGCCTCTATGTGCAAACCCTCAAGTGCATGTGTGCTGCCCCCAGGCCCAGGTGCTTGGGTATCAGATGAGCGTGCACACACCCAGCAAGGCCTGGGCGTGGGCTGCAGTTTGAGCTGTGCCGTGGAGGTAATGTTCTCACAGCCCCGCCCTCTCCCCTGCCAGCTGTTCATCATCTTCAGGTCCCAGCTGAAGGATGCCTGTGCAGGCAGTTCCAGCCCTGCCTGAGTCAGCTCATGTTTCAGCCAAGATCATCTCGGTTACATAGTGTGTTCGAGACCAGTCTGGGCTGCGTGAGAACCTGGCTCAAAAACCAACCAAGACAACAGGTATCTGGGTGTCTGGGGTCAAGCTGTTTTCCCTGCTGCCTTTGATTTAGTCTCTCACACCCTATTAGTGTTGCACACCCACCGCTGTCTAGGCACTGGCTCATGTTGAATATCTGCTCGATCAATGAATGAAAAAGACAATCAGGAAAACTGGACCCATGGCCAGGATGCCTTATGTGGGACACAGATGGGACCCAGCCACTGAATAAGCGCTGCTCAGTGACAGTCTTCAGAGGAGCCTACTGGGCCCCAAGTGCTTAGACAGACGTGTAGGGATACAAGGGGCACATGACGAGATTTGTCCAAAGGTATGAACAGTAGCAATGTGACCTAAGGTCCTAAAAGCCTCGAAGGTCCCTCAGGCTCCCTCCTGTCTCGCCCATGTTCCTGAGTGGAACATTAAGCTATCTCTCCCGGGATATGGATACGCCCAGTGATGGGAAGTGCTCACCTTACTGGGCAGCTCAGAATGTCAACTGCAGGATGTCACAAGTCCTTCCTGAACCCATCAAATCTATTCTCCCCTAGTTTACAGAGGGAAGAAGTAGCTTCCACACCACACACATGTTCACTTTGGGGACCCAGCTCTCATGTCACCCTAGCTCAACAGCCCTGCTCTGTCAATAACCTCCGGACCCCGTGATCAGCCACGGCACCCTCTGTGACTACACAACTTCCTGCGCTACGTGCTCCCGGGGTAACCCACCACTTAATGTCCTCATTTGGGTAAAGTGTAGGAACAGGATCAACCCGCCTCAGCCACCCTGCGGCTGTGGATCTGCCCTTTCTTCCTGGTGACTTCTGTGCCACTGGGCTGTCTGCCATCCCACGTTACTCAGATTTTTGTGGATCCAGATCTGAGGATGAAACTCGATGTCTGCTTTGAGCAATTCGAGGACTCGGACTAGATGGGCTGACATCTTGTGCAACCCAGATTTGGGGCGTAAGTGTAGAAGGCTGGGCTGAGGAGGAGGAGTCTACCAGAGGCCTAACTCTTGGATCTGGTGCCACTCACCAACCACTAGCCAAGAGCTCATCAGGCTGTCAGCAAAAATCCATCTCTCTACTTTTGTATGAAAAGACTGAGGAAGGCTGAAATACAGACATTGGCCCAGTACAGGCAGCACAGACCAAATACTTTTGCTCCCCTAAGGAAAATAAGAGGTTTAGGCTGGCGGGATTGTTCTTGGAGAACTCATTTTGGCTGCCTCTGATCATTCCTTTTTGTTCTGAATGCTTACGAATCACTAACGTAAGGCCCTGTTAGTCCCATTAGGATGGCTATATGCAGAAAGATGACTGTAAAGTCACCGTCAGGGATGCAGGGAGACGGAAGTCCTCAGCAATGCCGGGTGGCTGTGCACAGTAGCTCTGGGGGGTTCAGCAGGAAAAGTTTCCACGGGGAGTGTTCTAGTTTCTTTTTCTGTTGTGATAAACACTCTGATCAAAAGCAGCCTGGGGAGGAAAGTGTTTGTTCGTCTTACAGTCCACATCACAGTCTTTCGTGGAGAGAAGTTGAGGCAGGAACCTGGAACAGAACCCATGAGACATGCCGTCACCGGTTCACTCGCTCACGTTGGTTCCAGCTCAGCCAGCTTTCTTATATAATTCAGGACCGCCTCTGCCTAGGAGTGGCGCTGCCCACAGTGGGCTGGGCCCTACCACATCAATCGACAATCAAAAGAAATTCCCACAGACATGACCACAGGCAAGCCCACCACCGAGATACTCTTGCTAGGTGACTCTTGGTTATGCTGACAATAAAAACTAAGGGAGTTAGTATTCCATTGAGTCTAATCCCAGGTAAAATGGCTGTACAAAAGAGTCAGCCCAGGAGGCCCAAAAGGTTCATCCTCAGAAAGGTTTGCTTTTGAGGTTGGGCTTCGGCCAGCCTCTGGAAAGGTGAATTTCCTGAGTGTTCCACCACTGGATGACTGATAAGGAGGCCCACTGAACCAAGACCATGCGAAAGCACACAAACACCTGCTTTTCTGCCTGGGGCCCGCCCAGGATTTCAGTACAAGTTAGGCAGAGGGTCCTGACATGACCAGTCTCTAAAGAGTCGCAATCTCAAGCTGCAGGTACATCCTGTGCAGCCTCACTGGGAGGGGACCCTAGAAACCTGCACCTGTTGCCCCCCTGCACTGCTGCCCCTGTGTTTACTCCTCGGTTAATTTTGGTGCACGCCTCTTGCCTCAGTAAACCACGCTTGTGAGTGAGACGGAGCACTGAGTCCTGCAGCAAGACCTCCTACAGAACCACTGAATCTAGGAGAAGTCCTGAGGACCCCTGACACACACCCGGAATTAAAACATAATGTCCCAGTCAGTGTGAGCTGTCACCTGGATGCAGCTAAAGTCTACTGAGGGAGTCCCAATGGCCACTGGGTGTGGCCATGTCTGTGACTGTAAGAATAATCTTCATGGAGGTGGGAAAGTCCAGCCCACTGTGGGCAACACCATCCCTAGGCAGGTGGGCCGGGGCTGTGTAATAAGCTAGCTGAGCATGGTACCAAGGAGTGAGCCAGTGAGCAGCAGTCTCCATGGCTTCTGCTTCGTTCCTGCCCCTGTTCCGCTTATTGGCAGGCTATGACCTGGAAGTGTAAGTCAAATAAACTCTTTCCTCCCCAAGTTGCTGTGATTACCATAATAACCAAATGAAATTAGATCACACATATCTACATAGAGACTTGGGCACAAATGCTCGTGGCAGCGCTATTTCAAATTGCCCAAAAGGGGAATAAACCAAATGCCCATTGACTGGTGAATATGTGGTATATCCATCCAAAAGAATACTGAGTGGCCATAGAAAGGAAGAGATGCAGCAATACTAATGAGGCTTAAAACCATACATTAAGGGAAAGATCCAGGCCCAAAAATGCCACCTAAGGGGCTGGAGAGATGGCTCAGAGGTTAAGATCACTGACTGCTCTTCCAGAGGTCCTGAGTTCAATTCCCAGCAACCACATGGTGGCTCACAATCATCTATAATGTGATCTGGTGCCCTCTTCCGGCAAAGCATTGTATACATAATAAATAAAATCTTTAAAAAAATGCCACTTAATGTATGATTCTAATTAAGAGTGATGTCTAGAAAGAAACCCTAGAGACCCAGTGGGGTGCTAGTTTCTAGAGGCTATGGAAGGGAAAGGGGAGGAGACTGCCAATGGAGCTGAAGGTTGGGGGTCAGAAGTCAACAGTGTCTTCCCACAGTGTTCTCTGAGACAGGGTCTCTTTACTGAGCTCACCAGTGTGGCTAGGCTGGCTGGCCAACAAGCCCCAGGGATCCTTTTGCCTTCCTCAAACCCTAAGGATGCAACACACCAACCCAACAGAAAGAGAAAGAAAAGTCAAAAAACACCCACAAGGAAGGACCTGCTGCATCTGGAGTAAAATGCAACTGGCAATGACTATCACTACTGAGGCAAAGGATGCTATTGAGACAGCTGACAGATTTGAATGGCAGCCTCAGGACCAGAGAGCACCTCTGGGGTGGGGGGCAACTTCCGGTTCTAAGGGGCTTTCTTCCTGTGGGAGGGGTCTGATCTTGCTGAAAATACACAGATAAGTATTTGGGGACATTATGTCTGCAACATAATCTCAAATGGCCCAGAAAACTACCAAGTACATTTACACATAAGAAAGAGGAGAGAGAGAGAGAGAGAGAGAGAGAGAGAGAGAGAGAGAGAGGGAAAAAGAGGAGGGAGGGAGGGAGGGAGGGTGGGAGGGTGAATGCATTAGAAAACCTTGCCAAAGGTCAATGCCATCTTTACTCAAATGTCTGTCCTGCAGATTTCTATTTCCCAACATGGTAGAATTCAGTGTAGAACACCGCCCTTGTCAGCCACCCTGCAGGTCTTCCCACCCCAGGGCCTCCCCAGCCTGGTGGGCTCGTCACCAAACACAGCCTGTCCTAGAGAAGACAGAGCCCAGCAAACAGAGTGGGAACCAGAGACGGGGCTGCTCCTTTTAGAGTGAGACCCCATGTTCACATGGACTTCCCATCCTTAGTGGGTTTTCTTTTTTAATTAGAGGCTCCTTTTACAGTTCCGAACACTTTCCAGAAGTTTCACTGGGTGCCACTTCTAGGCTGCCCCTCCCTCTGGGCCCACTCTGGGCCCTCATCGTCCCCTCCAGCACTCATCTCTTGCTATGGGTTGGATGTGGTTTGGCCCCAGGGTAACGGAACTGTAAGGTGTGGCACCCCTGAGCCAAGGGGGCCAAGTAGAGGTGACCAGCTCTCTGGGGCATGACATTGGGAAAGGATTAATGGAGGTCTTGTTGGAGGGGGTTGGGTCACACTGGATGGAATTGGCTTCTAAGGAGGAGAATTATTTTAGAGTGGGTTCAGATTCTTGTCTTGCTCCGCATCCATTTCCTCTTTCTGCGCCTTTACCATGACGTGGCTCAGCGATGGGGAGTGTAGCATGACGCGCTGCTGGACTCCACAACCTCGAGCCAAATTGATCTCCTTAAAGTATCCACTTCAGACATTTTGTTATAGCAGCACAGAGAAGGCCTGGCATTTTACACATAATTTAAAAAATAAGGTTGATGCCTATCTATGCACCTGTTTGTAGTTAATATAGACAAAGAACACATGCCAAGTGGTCAGCACTTGGGAGGCAGCGGCAGGTGGATCTCTGAGTTTGAGGTCTACTGAGTCTACAGAGAGAGTTCTAGTACAACACACACAGAGACACACACCGAAAACAAAAACCAGGGAGAGACTCGGGGTGGGAGGGTGGGGAGGCGGTGTAACACAGATTTAGTGTCGAAAAGCAGACAGAAGGAAAACAATTACCCATCATTCAATCTGACCACACTCCTACCCTGTATCTTGTTGCTCCCTATGAATATGACACAAACACACTTAGTGTTATGACAGACACTTCCTAAACATAACTTTTAATAGCTACGTAAAAGCCCGGAGCAGATCCATCAACTCTTACTTCATCTTCCTGCCCAACCATAGACATTCATGCGATTTCTAGTTTGAAAAGTAATGATATGGTGAGAATCTTTGTACACAAACTATTTCAAAGACTTTCCTTCGCCCAGAGCCTCATTCTATACAAACGAGAAGTTATTGGTATTGTGTGTGGGGTTTGAAGATGACAACAGAGGAGGCTGGAGCAATGGCTCTGGGGGAGGTGGGTAAAGTGCTTACTGAACAAGAATGAGGACTTGAGTTCATCACTCAGCATCCACAGAAAAAGCTGGGCCCAGTGGTGCAGGCATATAACCCCAGCACTAGGCAGAGCCTTGGGGCCTCATTGATCAGCCACGCTGACCCAAACAGCAGATTTCAGGTTCAGTGAGAGACCCCCGTCTCCAAAACTTAGATGGAGGGGCCAGAGAAATGGCTGTTGCTGAAAACCCAAGCTCAGTTTCTAACCTCCAAGTTGGGCAGCTCACAACTACTATGATTGTGGCTCCAGGGAATCTGACATCTCTGACCTCAGTGGGTATTAATACACACACACACACACACACACACACACACACACACACACAAGACTATAAAGCAAATAGTTTATTTACTCAATATTGTGTAAAACTTGCCCTAGCCAGATGCTGTGGCTCACACTCATGATGCCAACACTCATGAGGTGGAGGCAGAGGTATCCCTGCAATTCAAGACTGTAACACAGAAGACCAGCTCAAATGTAGGGATGCTGAAAGGGTCATGGGAGGCCCTGGGCTACAGAATGAGACCAAGGTCCTACTTCCACGTCTCATCTTCCCTTCTCTGCCCCAAAGCAAAAGGTAAACCTACTGAGTGGCCACTGCTTCCCTGACTTAGACATGGCATCAGACACGACAGGACCAGTGCTTTCAAAAGTAGTTATGCGAGGGCCTTTAAAAAAAGGCTGAGATGCAAAATAGTATACAAATATTTAAAAATATATTTTCAAATCTTTAGTGCCAGGCAAGGAATGATATATATATATATATATATATATATATATGTATATGTATATGTATATGTATATGTATATATGTATATATGTATATATGTATATGTATGTATGTTTATTTTATATGTGTATATATGTATAAATATTATATCTGCCATATATACACATATGTATATATATAATATCCAATATATATATACATATATATTATATCCATTAAGTGGAAAAGCAAGATATAAAATTTTATGTCATGAAATCCACAATGTATGTATATATTAAAGAACTTGAAAAACAGCAAAATATTGACAGCAGTTACATCTCAGAGTGACGTGTTTGGTGGTTTTTATTTGTATTATTCTATATTTTTTTGAATTTCCACAATGGTATCTGGAAATATTTGCAATATGAGAAACAAAGGTTGTTAACATGAAAAACAGAAGAAATAGCACGATGTCCTGGGCCAAAAGGCAATACAAGGGGCAGATGGAGGCAAATGGTTTGCTAGGAAAGAACGGTGTCCAAAGCTGAGCATTGTCCAACAGGAGGAGCAACACAAAGAGGAGCCCAGGACCAAACAGAACCTCAGAGCCTGTTCTGCTGAGTCTGTGTGTCAACTTGACACAGGGACATTTGAGAAGAGAGAAAACCATTTGAGAAAATGCCCCCACCAACTTGGCCTCTAGACAAGGCTGTGATTTCCTTAGAGATTGATGTGGGTGGGCCCAGTCCAGCCCATTGTGGGTGGGGCTACCCCTAGGTTGGAGGCCCTGCATGCTTGAAGAAAGCAGGCTGAGCAAGGCATGGGGAACAGCCTGTAAGCAGCTCTCCTCCATGTCCTCTGCATCAGCTCCTCCTCCGGGTTCCCGTCCTGACTTCCTTCAGTGAAGGAGTGGGGCCTGAGAGTTGTAAACAGAAATAAGCCCATTCTTTCCCAAGTTGCTTTTGGTCATGGTATTTTATCACAGCAATAGAAACCATAACTAACACATGGCCCAAGACACAATCTATTCCCAATGTCCCAATTTCATAAAAACTATGTGAGTGTCGGAGAAATGACCTGCCCCAGCCAGGACATAAAGGTTAAGACGAGACAAATGGCTGGGGTTGAGGCAGCCTGGGATACAGCAGATGTTCACGCCAGAGTCAAGGATAGGCAATCACCATTTGTGCATGTGTGTGTGTGTGCAGTCACACACATGTACATGCACATGCTAGACAGAGCGTGGCTCCCACAAGCCTCTAGAAGCCTCATTTCCACCCAGAGACTACATATCAACAGACCCCAGAGCCTTCTCTTCACCTGAGCCCTCGAGGGTGGAGAGCAATGCGCCACCACAGCCACAAGAGAACAAGAGTCAGACCCCAAGATGCCTCTATCTCTTTGTCCACCAACACAAGTTCCCATCCACCTGATCAAACGGCCATGACTCAAGGCCACCACATGAATGACACTGGTGGGGAGCAGGCTCCCAGCATCACTGAGACTTTCTCCTGCAGAAAAAACGGTTCCACTGTCTTCCCAGGCATGGATGCCCACACCACTGAGGTCCTGGGAACAACCCACACCACAGAAAAGAAGCCTATAAGCAAGGGGACACAGTCCCAATGATGGCTTCTGAAGAGGAAAGAAACACCATGCTTGGGACAGAAAGTTACATGGACCATTAGATAAGAAGTGAGCAAGCACCAAGCCAGGGTGATGTGTACTCTCTAGGATCCACTCAGACTAGGGGGATGACTCTGTCTGTAAAGTGCTTGTCCTGAAAGCTTAAGGACCTACGTTCTGTCCCCCAGACATGGTGACAATGCAGTACTGGGGAGGCAGAGAGAAATGGAGCCTTGGAGCTCACAGGCCAGCCAGCTTGTCCCAACTGGTGACTTCCATTACAGTAAGACCCTGTCTTAAAGAAAAAAAGATGGATGGCACACACGGGCACAGGCACCCGCACACACGTGCACATAGCCTCACCTGGCCAGGCCCAGCATAGCTGCTTCCTCCCAAGCTAAGAAAGGGAATGGGTTTCCCAGTCATTCAAGACCACAACGGGCATCCTGACTGGACACCTTACTGGCACCACCCTGCAGTGACACCAGTCCCATCTGTAGGGCCAGATGGGAAAGGGTTTGGTCTCTAATGACACTGGGATCCAATGACTGCATGCACAGATTGGAGCCGTGGGCGGTGTGTGGCTTCTCCCCACTTTTGTGCAGTTTAAGGAGCCAGCTGCTGGCTAGACACCCAGCAGCCATTCCTGCTGGCTCATTTTCTGTTAAATAATTATTTATTTATAAATTATATTATGTATATGTGCAGATCGGGGCACAAATGTATCCTGACATACATTTAGAAGTCAAAGAACAACTTGCAGAAGTCAGTTCTCGCCTTCCATTATGTGGGTCTCAGGCATTGAACTTAAATCATCACTACCGGCAGCAAGCCTCTACCCACTGAGCCATCTCTCTAGCCCTCTTTTTCTTCTCTGCTCTCTCTCTCTCTCTCTCTCTCTCTCTCTCTCTCTCTCTCTCTCTGCCTTTCCTTTTTTTCATACAGGGTTTTATTCTGTAGCCCTAGCTAACTTAAAACCTACTATGTCACTCAGACTGGTCTCAAACTTGCAGCTATCCTCCTGCCTCAGCCTCCCAAGTCCTGAGATTATAGACATGAGCCACCATTCCTGGCTTGTACCTGTTGTCTTCCACCTAGCCAGGCTGTGAGTGCAACAGGGGAGCTGGCACACGACCTCGGCTCTGTTTTGTAGAGCTGCCCCTGGGGAAGGGACAGGGAGGTGATGTCCACTTCTCACGCACAGGCTTGCTTGACTGCTCAGGGGCAGAGACAGGAAATGGCAAGTAGTGACTATGATGGACCTGCCTGTGGCCAATCAAGCCCCACCTACTGCCCTCAGGGACCTGGACCAGAGCCTCTGGAACTCATGGCTGGCAGTTCAGGCACCATGGCTAAGTGTGGTCTTAGAGAACAGAACTCCTTGCCATCCCAAGTGTGGCCTGGACACATCATGAACTGGGGCACCCTAGACAGCACCCCAGACCTGCAGAAGCCCACAGGCTACTCTCAAGCTCTGCCTCTATTGGCTGTGTGCCCTTGCTGTGGTGTCTCAACCTCTCTGAGCCTCAGCTTTCTCATCTAAGATGGAACAGGAATAGTTGACTCTTGCAATCACCTGACAGAGAAAGACAACAACACTGGTAATGTGTAGCATGGCGGCTAGTGTAGAGAAGGTGCCCAATAAGAAGTGGTGGCAGGAGATTACATCCTGTTAATTATCCACTAAGTATCTCCCCACCCACAGGCAGCATCAGAATCCCCAATGAGCCCCTCCACAGGCCTCCAAAGCCATTCTCCACACTGGAGCCCAAGCAGTTATTTGAAATGCAAATTTATTCCCAGCGCCACGCTGCTACCCCAACACACTTAAAACACTTTCATCAGACAGAAAGAGCAAACTCCTTAATGAAGCCCTCAAGCCCAAGTCCCACCCACTCGAGTCTCCAGCCAGTTCTCCCTTAGTGGTTCTGCCGGCTCCGGCCCCCCTGCCACAGGACCTTTGCAGGTGATCTTCACTCCCCAGGTGCGCCCCTCCCTCTTCACTGCTTTTCGAATCCCACTGTTCGTAGCTCTCGGTGCGTTTGGGACGTTTGGGTGGGGAGCGTGGTTTCATGTAGGTCAGGGTGGCCCGGAACTCACGATGTCACAGTGTAGTTGAGGATGGCCATGGCTTCTCCTCCTTCTTCCCAAATGCTGAGATTACAGGTGTGTACCTCCACACTTGGTTTAGTTGTCACTTGTTACCGAATCCTTGCTGGCATTCCGCATCAGGACCAGCCTCCCCATTGTGTAGACTAATTAGGATAAAAGCTCACGCTCATTGTGACTTGCTAGTTTACATCTAGTTCCCCACCAGAGCATGGGTGTGGGCTCCCCTGCTCACCACTGGCCCTTGCACCTATAGGCTCTGCATGAATACATACATTCAATGTCTCAGGCAAGTAACAACATAGGAGACACACACACACACACACACACACACACACACACACACACACACACACACACACACACACACACACACACACGGTAATTCCCCTTCTTGCAGATCTCATGAGATTAGCCCACCATCGTGCTCACTATCAGAGAAGGAAACTGAGGCAATACCCTGAGGGTCACAGCAAGCTTCAAGCCCACAAAACTCACCTGTCTCTTTTAGCAACCTGTGCTGTCCACAGTCACCCCAGCAAATACTCAAGAACCCCTAGAAAGTGTCATCAAAAGCTGCCACATCCTGGGCGGCAGAGCCAGTGCCCTCCCTTCTCAGGAAATAGCACCCGACCGCCATCCTGCAGGTAGCTTTGGCCAGAACCTCCCAAGTCTCCTTTTATCCACACCTCACAGCCATCAAGCCTGAGGGCACCTCTCACTCACCTGTCCCACACCCTCCCTGTGCACGAGTGGCTCTCCCCTGACTCACAAACCTCCTGTGATCAACTCCTGCCTCTCTGACTTTTCCCTGAACTCCATCTCTGCTCACCATGCTTCAGTCACAAGAACCTTTGAGCTGGCCTCAGACACACCCAACCCCAAGTAGCACAGTCGTCCCAGAGCGGCACCTGTGAGTCGGAGATATCACAGGGCCAAGATGGTATTAATGCTTCCGGTGGATCTAGACTGTTAACCAGCTGAGCTTGAACCTGGGAGATGAGCCTGATTATCTGGACAAGTCACCATGATTGCTAGGATCTGGGCAACGGTGTCAGAGCCACAGTGGTGGGCACTAAAGGCCTCTGCAGGCCATGCCGTGGTTGAGGATAGGAAGGGGCAAGAAACAAAGGAATGCAGACCCGCCTACAGAAGGGCTTCTTCCCAGGACAGTTGACTTCAGGTGCCAACCTGACAGGGCCGAGGGAAGCTCCGGTGGCTGTGGCAGCATGGCTTTTAGTGTCTAAGGATGCTTATGGGAGAGACTGACTTGAGTCAGTGGGCTGAGTTAGAAGGCAGGCCCTGCTCAGTGTTCATGGGAGCCAGCCAAGCACAGAGGAACCAACCAAGCAAAGGGGTATGTTCCCTCTCTTCTGGGCTACAGAAGAGACCCTTGTCTGGCCTTTGGACATCAGAGCTCTGGGTGCTCTGGCCTTTGGCCTCTGAGACCCACATCTGTTCCTTCACACAGATGACAACCCCCTCCCCGGCTCTCAAGCCATGGCCCTGTACTGAGTTGCAGCCCCACCTCTTTCATCCACCATCTACCCATCCATCCATCCATCCATCCTTCCATCCATCCATCTTTCCTTCCATCCATCCTTCTATCTGTCCATCCTTCCATCCACCCATCCATCCTTCCATCCATCCATCTTTCCTTCCATCCATCCTTCTATCTGTCCATCCATCCTTCCATCCATCCATCCTTCCTTCCATCCATTCTTCTATCTGTCCATCCTTCCATCCACCCATCCATCCTTCCATCCATCCATCCTTCCTTCCATCCATCCTTCTATCCATCCTTCTATCTGTCCATCCATCCTTCCTTCCTTCCATCCTTCTATCCATCCTTCTATATGTCCATCCTTCCATCCACCCACCCATCCATCCATCCATCCATCCTTCTATCCATCCATTCATCCATCTTTTATATAGTCTTACTTTTCTTCTTTCATTTTTGCTTTTTATCCCTTCATTTTGTTTTTGGAATAAGGTATTTTGGTTTTCCTGGCTGGCTCAAGCAATACTCCTGACCAACTGGGCATTAAACTACGGGTGTGTTAGCTGCAACCACACCACAGGCCTGTACTACAGAACCTGGTTCATTTCTCTTTACTCCGTTGCTCTAATTCCCCGGAGAGCCCTGCCTGATTCACTCTCCTAGAACAGAATGAATGCAGCCCAGCCAACGCTGTGATTCTTAGCCCAGTGAGACCCATCTGAGACTTCAGACTTCAGAACTGGAGAGAACAAATGTGTACACCAAGTCACTGAGTTTGGAAGACCTGTCACCCAAGCATCACACACTACCTTGAGACCTTTGCATCTGGCAAACAACAACAACAACAACAAAACAATAAAAACAAAAACAAAAACAAAAAACAAAAAACAAAAAACAAAAAACAAAAAACTGAATGAGCAGGCCAAGCCAGGCAGTGCCTCCCACTTCCCCTCCATGGTGGCACTTTCTGCACAGGGTGTCCAATGTTTGGACTCAGGGCTCCTGCCATTGCAGGCCATCTTGGCAGCTGTTAATTTCTCCACTAGATAGAAATACCATTTGTGTCTGTCTATGCTTCCCTTGAATGTGTGACCTGGTCACCTCTGCATTTTCAACACCTGGCACAGCCTCCCAAAGAGGAATCAACATAGCACACCAGTCCAGATGATGGCTCATCAGTGCCTCAGTCATTCAGCAATGGAAGTCTCTGGCCACTTAAACATGACACTGGGCCAGTTCTTCATAAACGTTTACTCCCATGCCAACGTCTGCCAGCTGCTGTATCATTTTCACCTCTCTCTCTCCTCTCTCTCTCCTCTCTCTCTCTCTCTCTCTCTCTCTCTCTCTCTCTCTCTCTGTGTGTGTGTGTGTGTGTGTGTGTGTGTGTGTGTGTGTGTGTGTTTCTGAGACAGGGTCTTTCTACATAGCCCTGGCTGTCCTGGAACCCGTTATGTAGGTCTGCCTGCTTCTGCCTCCTGAGAGCTGGAAATAAAGGTGTGCGCCACCACGACCGGCTCTACCTGGCTTTTTTTTTTTAGTTTGTTTTGAGTTTAGTTTTAATTTTTATCCACTGCATTGTGACAAGGAGATCATGGTTCATTTGTGGTAAATATACATCGGTGGATATCACTCTTCCGTGTATACCTGGCTTTTGACATGGGTTCTAGTTATCTATCTCAGATCCTTATGATTGCACAGCATTTTACCAACTGAACCATCTCCCAAGCCCCTCTACCCTTGTCTTAACAGAAACAGTGGAGCCCCAGGGCACATGCTCACAGCCACAGAACAGACAGCAGCTGGGCCAGGCAATGGTGTTAGTGGAGAGCTCCAGCGCTTGCACTCTTATCCATGAGAGCAAACTGCTTCCCACCCAGCTATTTGCAGGGGTGTGATTAGTCTCCTCTTCCCAATGACATTAGGGGCTGCGTGGCTGGCAGGTGGCAAAAGCAGTGTGAAGCCTGGGTCTGGCTGATTTGAAAGGCTGTGTCCCTTCATCTCACCAGGATGCTCCAACTGGCTAATGAATGAGCCAACAAAACATCAGCCCGGCACCTTTAGACAGCATGTGGCAACTCAGAGAGTCGGGATGAGGGCTGGCTGCCACCCCAGTGGCCGGGGCCAAGTGGCCCATCCTGATTTCTGTTCCCTGTGAAAACAAGATGTTGCCCTTCCTGTTTCTTGAATGTTAATGTCTGGGTGGAAGGCAGGGGCCGCCTGCTTTTGCAAAGCAGGACCTGGAGCCTCTGAAGAGGTTGCTCATTTGTCTGAGCTGAAAGAGCCTAGAAACCAGGCTGTGGAGATGACTCTAGTCTAGCTGAATCAGTGAGCTCCAGGTTCAAAACTGTCCCAAAACTAAAGTGGAAAATGATTGACAACAACACCCAATTATCAATCTTTGACCTCTGCATACACATGCACACACACACACACTCATGTGAACATGTATACACAACACACACACACACACACACACACACACACACAGTCAAGAGGCCAGTTTGAGTAAAAGCCAGGAAAACACCAGAGTCAGTGGTGGATGGACCCTGGCTGAGCACAAAGAGCTAGGTTCCGGCTCTCAGTTTGAAGTATCTTGGTGACACTGTGTCACCTGGTGACCTGTAGGCTTCATAGGAAGCCCCACGCCACAGATGGGAACGGAGGCTTCAGGAGGACAGGGGTATTGCTTATTAGTTGTCACCTGCCTAGAAACTGGCTTTGGGAAGGGAACCCTCATAGGAATACCTAGAACGGTGTGTTTCCTGGACCTTTCCCTTAGACTAAGGGTTTTAGTGAGGATTCTTCTAAGAGGCCCTGTCTCTGAACTAAAGGAGGACTGAGTGGGACATGGTGGCATATACCTTTAATCCCAGCACACAGAGGGCAGAGGCAGGTGGATCTCTGTGAGTTCTGAAGCAAACTGGTCCACACAGAATGTTCCGAGTCAGCAAAGCCAGAGTGAGACCTTCCCTAAAACAAGAGGCCTAACAACCCAGCATTCATGGGATGTTAGGGACCCCATTCTGGTCTAAATAAAAATATTCTAGTCAAAGAAGAATAATGAGGCAGGAAATCGGGCCAGTCACTCCAGGGAGGAGGTACAAAGCCCACGTCCAAAATGAGGGACACACAGCCAACGTGGAAGCTTTGAACCCAGGTTCGCCTGACTGCAACCTTTGCCTCTTCCTGTCCCTATTTCCACCTCATCCCCTCAGAGAACATGCCCTGAGCACCGCGAGACTGCATGGCACCCTGTGACTCACGACTCACACATCCATCCCCGTGTGAGCAGACAGAAAGCAACCAGCATGAGAAATTCAACCAGGGCCGAATAGTATGAAGAAAAACCCAGCAGGGGAAGGGGTGAAGGCAGCTGAGGGGTCAGGTGGCCATGAATGGCCTCTAAGATGACAGCTGGGCTGAGCCCCCAGTGAACACTAAAAAGATAAGCCTGTTTCTTCATCTGCAGCCTAAGAAATCTCCCTCTGCCCCCTAGTCCTCCCCACCCTCGCCCCTCCTCCCCCTGCAGCACCCTCACCAGTATAGCCTGCTGGTCTCGGCTAGAAAGGCTTGCCAAACCCACCGAGAAGGTTATCCGATCACACTGGGAGGGGGTTCTACAGCAGTAGACAGCATGACTCAGCCTTACAAATGCCATAAAAATGACTGGGTCCTGGACTCATTCATTCTGAAGCTGGGGAGTTGCCCCCCATAAGCACTCCTGGTGTCTGCATCCATCAGGCTGCCTGGGCAGGCTTGCTTTTCATTTTTCTAGGTCTGAGGTGATGGATGATGCGTGGCGGCCCCTACAGGTTCCTAATAAGGACCAGCGGTGCTCCCCCACTCCCGCAAGACTGAATTACTCAGGACACACTCAGGATGCTTCCCTGTCACAGTCTGAGCGGAGGCGCTGTGTTCTTGAAAGGATTCCTGCAGCCGTCCTCTGAAAAGAGGATCCAATCACACGGGAGCCGGCAGCACATCAGGCAATTTGATCTCAAACCCTTGAAAGAGACACCAAAGAACAATTAACTAGAAAAACTAGTGGGACCGACCAAGAGAAAGAGAGAGAACTCAGATCTTTTGAACTGCTTCAGTGATCACAATCAAAGCACACACAGGCCTTGGACTCGCTCGGTTTCCAGAGGCCTCAGCCAGCCTCCCCGGAATCCTCAGCCCACTCCTGACAGGGTTCTCCATTCTCCGGCTCCACTCTCTGATGGCACCAGGGTTTTCTTCTTCCTAAGCTGCCTCTAGATCTGGGGCTTTCCTGCTGGGGCCCATAAAACTGCCACAAGGAGTGGCAGCTCCTGCTGTGTGGGCAAAACAGACCCCTTCCACAGAAGGGAGACAAATGAGCGGACAGCCGTGACAGGTGATTCGACAAAGCCATCGCAAAATTCCTCTTTCCCTCGCTTGCTCTGGAGGCACCACTGTGGGTGACGGTGGCTCACTGGGCGGGGCTCTTCTATAAACCTCGGAGACAGGCTCTTTCTGACACCACCTACAAAGGGAAGGCTGTGCTGAGATCCCTGTCCCTGGCAGCGCATATACCGTGTAAAGGTAGAGACCATCTTGTTTTCTCCATTCTGAGAGCAGTGGCTGACAGGCACTGTTGCTTAACACACTGTCAGCTATGGCCAGTGAGATGGCTTGTCAGGTGAGGCCCCTGCTGACCTGCGTTCCATCCCTGGGCCCCACATGGTGAAAAGCAAGAACCTACTTGAGTCCCTTAATTGTCTGCCTTTTACACACACACACACACACACACACACACACACACAGAGAGAGAGAGAGAGAGAGAGAGAGAGAGAGAGAGAGAGAGAGAGGGTTGCGGAAATGATGGGCTAGAGAAAGGGCTGGGGTCAAGTGTAGGATGAAGGTGAGGAAGAGTGTGATGGGGACATGTGGGGGTGAAAGTCAGGGTTGAGATAGGGAGAGTGAGGGTGTGAGAATGTCCTCCCTAAGGAGGGGCCTCCACTACATGCACAGAGCAACCAAGCTTTCTCTGGATTTGCCCTTTTCAGTACAGAAGGGAGGAATCCCTCTCACTTCCTCAATGGACTTGACGATCCGTGTGTGAACTTGAGAAAGATGAGAAGGAGGCACACTGCTCAGGTCTGACTCCGGGCCTGGCTGTGCCATGGACAATAAGCAAGACAGGTGGGCATCATTAGCTGGATTCAACTCCCCCCCACCCTGGACGGGAAGGTGCTGACTGAAAGAGGGACTCTACATGGAAAGGCAGCAAAAACCCAGAGAATTTAGATGCAAAAACAGTCCCTGTGTGAATAGCCAGGACCATTTAAACCACTGAAGGTTTAAGCCCTCTCGAGGTAGGGACAAAAACCATCTTCTTCCTATGGACAGATGCATTAAAATTTTAAAATGCAAAACCTCTCTAAACAGCTATTTGATTAGAGTGTTTCTTCTCCCCAACTAGGCTATGGTAATTAGCACATGCCTGGGAGATGAGATTTAAATATGCCAATCAGTCCATCTCCAGAGTTTAGCTGAACAATGCAGAATGTGATTATCTTTAAGTGATAACCACTTTTGTGGGGTCACAGCCATGGCTGAGGCTCTGACGCTCTACAGATGACCTCTCCAAGTGGTCCAGGCAGCTGTTCTTCAACTTAAAAAAAAAAAAAAAAAAGCCCAGCCATTGCCAGCAGTGTCTGAAAATCCCACCAGTGTGGCCTTTGAGTGAATGATTCTGAGTGCTCCTGTTAGAACTGTGGCCATTTCTTCTATTAATGGGGCCTTTTCAAGGATCAGCAGGAGGAGGAGACAGCGTGGTTTGGGGGTAGGGCAATAGACGCTACCCAAGACAGCTAAGAACACTTTGTCGTCTCCATCAGTGACCATTTCTTGGTTGGAAGACAAAATCCTAGACTCACAACTTCTGCAGTCCGTTTGGGTGTGCACAACGGGCTTCTCAGAAGAAAGTGCACAGAGCACAATAGGATGCTATCCTGGAGGGAGAGAGAACTGTCTAGAAGTTGCTTCTGCCTTGCTGCTGGTAACAGTGCCCTGGAAGAACTACACTGTGGTCGTTCCATCTTTGTGAAAACTGACTGCTTTTGTGTTCCACCACACTGAATGGACCTGCCCTACCCAATTCTCTGAGTTACTGGAAATTGAACCTAGGACCTCATTCATACTATGTATGTACTCGACAGCTGAACTAAACCTCCAGCTTTTGGGGGGGGAAAGTTTAAAACATCCATTTAACTATGTGTGGGCACTTGCACCTGCACACACACACATGTGCAGAAGTCAGTTCTCTCCTTCCTCCATGTGGGTCCTGTAATGTTGCCGGGTAACCCACCTGGGGTTGGTCATCAGGTCATCAGGCTTGGTGGCAAGTGCCTTTACTCACTGAGCCATCTCACTGGCCCTCCAGCCTTCCCAGCTAGCGCAATGACAGAATGTCCGAGAGAGCCAGGCTTCCCTTCTTGAGCAAGTGTGTCTTGGACACAAGGGGATGTTACCAGGCAACATGACAGAAATGAATCACACTGATAATCCACTCCATGGTAATGGCTTTTATAATTAAAGATTACTGCAAATACAATAGATCCCAACCCAAACAGGAAGGCGAAGAGACAGGCCACCTCTGTCTTTCTCGGCAACTCTGCTACTGTTTACATACAGGCTGAGCTCCTCCACGGGAGTGGAGACGCCTGAGATTAACCACCTGCCAGGGCCCGTGGCCCTCTAAGTCTAATGGGGCCAGCACTATGTTCTTGGAGTTCTCACAGGTGCTAATTACAGCTGGCATCCTTGGTTATAAGGTCTGCTCACAGCTAAGAGGGCCACAGAATTCATGGCATGTCTAGCAGAGGCAGGTCCTGCTAGAAATGATGGCTGGTGTCTAGCAGCCAGCCTGTCTAACCATGAGATAAGGATCTCCACACATAAGACCCTGAGTCATGACCCTACTTCAGGAGTCTCCATCTTCCCTTTGCAATTTCAGGTGCATTCATTGTCCGCTAACACAGCATCCCACAGGCAAGCTCAGAGCCAAGCAATCCTGCATCACTCCTGTGCCCAGGAAAGTTCAGACACCATACGCTCAACTTAAACTTCAACTGCTATTGGCCATCAGGCTGTAAAGATTCCAGCGAGAGCTTTAATTCATAATTAGATGTTGGCTAGACAAATTACCTGCCAATAATACCTCTGCCTACCACGGTCACATAGGAGAATAATGCTCAATGTGCGGAGACACGGAAGGGGGCTCTCTCAGGAAGAAATGTTTTACAAAAATCTATCTCCATGTCAACAGTTCTCCAAGCAAATTCTAGTACTGTACTGCCTCACCCTGTAGGTTCAAATAATTCTGGTACCAAACAACAACAGCCCAAAGTCCCCAGACCCCTGTGTTCTAAGATTTATTTGGAAAAGACCCTTAGAGACTAAGTAGGCATCCTAGATGCAGACAGAACCACTACCCCAAGGCCAGGCCAGATCAGGATGAATGCTCTCTCATCCTCTGCTGCAGCTGGTCCTTTTCCCTACCCACCATGAGCTCAGCTCTGTACAGTCATGGCAAACCAGGGTACGGCTTTCACAAGTCAACTCACCAAGTCATCAGATTCACCCTATTACACACAGCCCTATTACACATTTGCCAAGAACTAGGCTAGAGCTCGGGGCTACAGAGGACCAGAGTATGGGCTCACTCACGTTTACAGCAAGCTTCTTGGTTTGGACTTGATGGGTAGGCTTTGGGGAGTATGGGAACCCCTGGAAAGGTAAAACTAGATAGGATGTGCTTATGTGCACGTGCTATGAGCATTAGTCTAGGAAAGAATGGCTTTACAGTTTCATTGGATTCACACAGGAGTCTCTGACCCAAGAAAATGTCAAAAATCACTTTCTGTGAGCTTTAATGCAAACTGATGTGATCAGCCAGAGACGGCCCAGAAAGAAGACAACGTAGGCAAAGAGCGTTGGGTTCCCTACCTAATGTCAAAGAACAGGACTCACAAGGTGCTCGCGCCTGTGTGTGTGTGTGTGTGTGTGTGTGTGTGTGTGTGTCTGTCTGTCTGTCTGTCTGTCTGTCTGTCTGTCTGAGTCTGTGTATGCCTGTGCATATGGAGGCAGAGATCAATATTAGATTCTTCCTTGGATATTGTACACCTTGTTTTGAGACACGGTCTCTCATTTGACCTGGAACTCATCAATCATCCCAGGCTGCCTGACCAGCAAGTTACCAGGTTCTACCTCCCCAGGGCTCGATTACAAATATGCACTACCACACCTGACTTTTACCGGGGTTCTGGGGCCTGGACTCAGCTTCCCGTTCTTGCAAGGCAAGCATTTTATCAGTGCAGCTATCTCCCAAGGTTTTGTCCCCCCAGCTCAAGCCTCTCGCTCCTGGATGCCCCTGAGTCCTGTCGCCTGCCCCCAGGCTCCCTAGTGATCCCACATTGTTCCTGTCTGCTTGTTCAGACTCTATACTTAAGGCCTGGGTCCTCCTAACCTGTGAGAGACAGACATCTACCGTACACACACATATATAATTACAAACTGAAATCTATGTGAAGCATGTGGAGAAAATGGTTAACGATTCCACAACAGGGAAGGCTTCCCGAGCATTCCACCCCAGGCACTTTCCCCACAAGTCCAAAAGCTCCTCTAGGAAAAGGACTCAGATCACGTGACTTTGCAGCTCATGGCGCTTGTGATGTCCAGGACTGGGCAGGGACTTGTATTTGCTGAACAAATAGATAGACTCGTGGCCGAGCTGGCTACTCTGTGATACTTCTTAGATTAATTATTTTTAACCCAGTTGGGGAGCAGAGGTCTCGTCTCATATGTTCAGCCCACACGGAGTAGAGAAACACCAGCAGAACATGAGTTAGGCAGCAGGCACCCCCCTGCCCCAACGGATGCAACTGCAATTCTACTTCTTATTGGCATCCCCCCCCACCTCCCGCCGCCCCCCCCCACACAAACCTCCCATGTTCTTTATAGCCTTTGTTCATTTCAGATTCCTGGCTATTCACACACCACCCACCTCAGACCTTGAGCTGAGATGTGTCCCCATCAGCGTCAGGTGGAAATATGGATTGCTTATTCTTGGTCAGGGAGACTGAGGCAGGGGAGTTTTCTATGCAACTAAAAGAGGTGAAAGTTTGCAAAGTCTTGCTTCGGGAGTTTCATATCTCTTTTGTTTCTAGACCCTCTCTGCCACAGAACAGGATCTATATTTGTGGCTGTTTTATTTATTCTGTGCCCCTGGGGCATGTCACACAGTATACAATGAAAGGGATCTACAACAGTCTAAGGGAACAGCCATAGACAAAAGTTGGAAGATTGTGTAGCCAACCTGTGACTGGTGACCAGCTGTGGCGGGAGCTCCTACAGGAACAATGAGAACAAAATGGCAACAGGCAAGAGCTGGGAGGGGCAAAGACCAGCAGATTCCCTGGGCTGGCTGACCAGTGAGGCTAGATGAAAGGTGAGCCCCAGGTTCAGGAGAGACTCTGCCTCAGAAAACAAGGTGGGGAACCACTTCAAAAGATACCCAGTGTTGGGCCAGGCGTGGTCTGCATGCCTTTAATCCCAGACCACTGAATGCAAGAGGATCTCTGTGAGTTCGAGGCCAACCTCATCTACATATCAAGTTCTAGAAAGCCAGGATTACATTGAGAGATTCTGCCTCAAAAAAAAAAAAAAAAAAAAAAGCAACCAACCAACCAACAATCAAAGGGTACTCAATGTTGTTTGCTAATGACACCAGAGACTTTTATTTGATGAACTGTATGGTAGGTATAATGGCTATTCTTTGTTGTCAACTTGACTACATCTGGGATTGACTAAAACCCAAATATGGGATGAGCACACCTGTGAGGGCGCTCTGCTTAATTAGAACTGGGAAGAACCACTTTTTTTTGTTTGTTTGTTTTTGTTTTTCCTGACAGGGTTTCTCTGTGGCTTTGGAGGCTGTCCTGGCACTCGCTCTTGTAGACCAGGCTGGTCTCGAACTCACAGAGATCCGTCTGCCTCTGCCTCACAAGTACTGGGATTAAAGGCATGCGCCACCACCGCCTGGCAAGAAGAACCACTTCTAATCTGGATCTTTGGGGTGAGAAGACACGCCTCTAAGCTGGGCCAGCCTCCTGCTGGAAGCATATATAAAGACGTGGAAGAAGGAGGCGCTCTCTCTGCCGCTCCCTCCTGCCCTCACCAGCAAGTCCATTTCTTCACTGGCATTACTACTACTTCTTCGGGATTCTAGCATGTACTGAAAACCAACTGAGACATCCAGCCTGTGAACTGAACAATTACTGGATTCTTGGACTTTCCATTCATAGACAGTCATTGTTGGATCAGCTGAACCACAGCCTGGAAGTCATTCTAATAAATCCCCTCTACACTTGCATGCGAGTGCGCGCGTGTACACACACACACACACACACACACACACACACACACACTCATTCTCAAGTTCTGACTAATACAGTAGGTCACACACACACACACACACACACACACACACACACACACACACTCATTCTCAAGTTCTGACTAATACAGTAGGTGCCCCCCTTTTTCTCACAGTACCTGGCAGTGAACCCACCCCCTCACACATGCCAGGCAAGCACTCCACCACTTAGCTACACCACAGCACTGGGTAATTTTTTCAGTCCTCTTCAGCTTTTGTGTGACATATAAAATGACTTTCAAGTTTAATCTCTATAGCCTTTCCCCCCATCACTTTTTAAAAGTCCAGACAATGATTAAAGGGAAAACTCAAATTTTGATTTATGGTGTTTGCCAATTTCTGTGGTGTAACTTTTCCTATCACTGCTCACCCCAGGCTACCAAATGACCTCACTGGGCAGAGCCAGGGTGTATACCACCTACCACTGTACACAGACACAATAGCGCTA
Organism: Cricetulus griseus; assembly: GCF_003668045.3. Taxonomy (NCBI): domain Eukaryota; kingdom Metazoa; phylum Chordata; class Mammalia; order Rodentia; family Cricetidae; genus Cricetulus; species Cricetulus griseus. The sequence continues at coordinate 18,614,149 of NC_048595.1, read as the reverse complement.
CACAAATTATCTAAAAGGTGGCAAAATAATTAAGAAGAGAGAAACTTTGAGCCTTTGCTGTCCTTGTTTTCAATATATCTAAGGGCAAATTTGTGTAAAAACTGCAGTTTTAAAATAATGGTTGTTTTTAATAGTCAGCCCATTGCTCTTGGGAAAAGTGGTCTTCCCCCAGGGATGAGGCCCCTAATTGGTTATCCGATGCCAAGTGGTCAGTCCTGAAATATATACACATAATCAATTGAAACAAACTCAGCAGGTTATATTTACATATTTATGGGTGCGTGCGTGCGTGCGTGCGTGTGTGTGAGTAACAATTAATGAAGAGGAGGCTAGGAATCTGAGAGGGATCCAGGGAGGCAGAGGACAACAGGAAGGCACTGGAGGGGAAAGGGGCTGAGGGAAATGGTGTGATTACACTTTATTTCTATGTATGCTTTGTCTGTATGTCTGTCTGTGCACCGCTTGCACATAGGTGCCCAGAGGCCAGAAGAGGGTATCAGATCCCCTGGAACTGGAGCTAGAAACAGTTGTGAGCTAACATGATGGTGCTGGGGATCAAACAAACCCAGGGTCCTCTAAAATTTCAGCCAGTCCTCTTAACAGCTGAGCCGTCTCTCCAACCCCATAATCACATTTTAATTTAAAAAATTCTCACTCCAGTCAGCTCTTGTACATCCATGGGTGCACTGGTCAGGCATGCCAGCCTCACTTCCATCACTCTCAGAGTGAGAGACCAGCCTCACTTCCATCCCTGTCACAGTGAGAGACCAGCCTCACTTCCATCCCTGTCAGAGTGAGAGACCAGCCTCACTTCCATCCCTGTCACAGTGAGAGACCAGCCTCACTTCCATCCCTGTCAGAGTGAGAGACCAGCCTCACTTCCATCCCTGTCAGAGTGAGAGACTAGCCACACTCCCATCCCTGTCAGAGTGAGAGACCAGCCTCACTTCCAAACCTGTCAGAGTGAGAGACTAGCCACACTCCCATCCCTGTCAGAGTGAGAGACCAGCCTCACTTCCATCCCTGTCAGAGTGAGAGACCAGCCTCACTTCCATCCCTGTCACAGTGAGAGACCAGCCTCACTTCCATCCCTGTCAGAGTGAGAGACCAGCCTCACTTCCATCCCTGTCAGAGTGAGAGACCAGCCACACTCCCATCCCTGTCAGAGTGAGAGACCAGCCTCACTTCCACCACAGTCAGAGTGAGAGACCAGCCTCACTTCCACCACAGTCAGAGTGAGAGACCAGCCTCACTTCCATCCCTATCACAGTGAGAGACCAGCCTCACTTCCATCCCTGTCACAGTGAGAGACCAGCCTCACTTCCATCCCTGTCAGAGTGACGCTCCAGTGGACTAACTGATACATTTTGAGATATGAAGTCAGGGTGGGGACAGAGCCAGGGGCAGAAGTGGACTCATGAGCTAGAGTGACTCTGGCAGGCACTGATAGGTGCCCTTGGAGACCAGCCACTGTCACAAAAGAGTCATGACTTTGAAGGCTGCCCCGATGCCCAGGGCACTGGCTCAGCAGCAGGAAAGACTGTTCCTACCCTTCCTCACCTCCCCCTAACACATCCTGTGTCCCCTCCACATCCCAGCTGGTGCAGCTGTAGTTAAATTAGGGAATAGCCAAGGCAAGTAGGTGACGCACAACCCAAGTCTTTCAGTCAGGTGATGGGGAATGAGGGTTCCTGGGGTACAATAGCCCCTGTTCCTCCCAACCATTCCCTGCTCAGGCTCAGGCCTGCTGGGAAGAGTCGGCAGGGCAGGCCGTGCTTCTGATTATACTGCTGGCCAGACCTGAGAGATGCCAGCTGCAGATAACTTGAGAAAGCAAACAACCTCTTGGTTTCTCACTGAGCAGGAGACAAAGCTGAAGGGACTGTGGGAGTAATGAGAGGCGCTGTGGTATGCAGTGGGCCTGGAGAGGCCATGAGGGAAGAGCAGGGCTGTGTGGAGGGAGCCTTGGATATGGCAGGCCACAGCCCACTGCCCATCTAACAAAACAGTTGAGACTAAGGAACATAGAAAACCTAACATGGAGGACAGGCGGTGTGGTACAGAAAAAAAAAAAAAAACAGACTCCAGACTCACACTCCCCGGGACTTGACCGTTTACTACACCATCTTGGACAAAGTACCCCTTCCCTGCCTCAGTGACTCTTCTGCAAAGATTAATTCTGAGACTAATTAATGTAAAGACCAAAGGAAAGAATGAAAAATGGTTCCCGGAGAGTTAAGGGGCTGAGTAGCTGAGAGGAACCTCCAAGAGGAGACAGAACTCTGGGGGCAATTTAGGTAAGGAGGAAGCTGTTTCCTTATAGCCACTTTGTGCTCCCATGAAGCCTCAGCTCCTCTCCACTCTCTCTAGCCCTGAGTCCATAGACCGTACACCCGGCCCCCACAGGCAGCATGGCTCTCTCTCAAAATCCAGATCCTGGCTCTGTCACTGCCTAGCCGTGTTTCCTCTGGGCATGTTGCTCCTTATCTCTGAGCCTCAGTTTCCACCACAGGAAAGCCATCCCTGTCTCCTGGGAGCCACCATGAAGATGGATAACTTATGGGAAGGACCACCCATCCAGCCACTGGGTTTTAGTGACCACCTGGAGTGTGACCAGTAGCACCTAAGACAGCTAGGGTGAAGATCTCACTTTCAGAACTGCCAAGGCCCCAGGCAGGAGGCAGGGCAGTGAGTGAGGAGTGTTGAACACGAAAAACATCTGGTTGTAAAAGTGACACCCCCGCCCCCATGAGTGGGCCCTGAAATTGACAGCTGTCCAGTCTGCAGGGTGACTTGTGTGGTGGACTTCCACTTCTGCTGGCTGCAAGCTGCTTCAGTCCAGAGCTCAAGTCCCCAGACCTCGCCTCAGGACGGTGATGTCTTATGAGTTGCATCAGCGTTTTCACTCCAGAGAAGATGAGGGACAAAAGGCTGCGGGAGCCGTGATGTCTGATCGAGGTGACAACTGACAAAGCCTGTGGGTAACAGGGCATGACATGTGGTTCCTACACTCCCAGTCCCACTTGGCTGCCTCTCCGAGGCTCTGGCTATGTCAATCTGGTTTCTGTGCATCTATCAGACAGAAGCCCACCCCCAGCCCCAAAGGACACAAACAGAGCCAAGGGACAACAGGCCACTATGTTCTCAGCACAGGAAACGGAGGCCTTGAGTCTTCAAGTGGCAGATGGAGAGGAAATCATTTCTTGGTAAAGGAGAAAAAGAACATAAATTGCTGCTGAGATGAGTCACTAGAATAAATACCTCAGGCTGAGAAAGAAAGGCGCCACAAATGCCAGGCTGCAGGCCTCACAGGGCAGGGCCCAGACAGGTGACCTTTCCTCTCAGGCCACATCTCCCTCTCTACTCCTCGACTCCCTGCGCCCAACAGATTAGACAGACAGCAAGATACCAGCACGGGCATGACGGAACGCGTGCCTTTTTTCAAGTTTACTTCTAAGGGCACTTTCAAATTAACCATTGTAATTAAGCAGGCCTCGGCACAGCCCACTGAGGGCACGGGACTCAGAGCACACAGCAGAGGGCGGAGACCACAGAGGAACGAATCACTCAGACTGAGGCATCGAGAACACAAAGCTGACCCAGTCAGGTTGAAGTCAGGATTTCATCTAACACTTCAACAAAGTGTTACTAAGACTTGGTAGCCCGGGGCCAGGTGCCAAGGTACCTGAAGCCAGATGACAAATGGCATCTGACTGTCAATGATGTTCACAGTAGTGTGTTTAAAATACTTGACTTGGTCATTGTATATATTATATATAATTACATATTATATGTATGTGTCGAGTGATTACACCATGTCTCATAAATTTTGCAAACAGTATGCATCAATTAAATTTTTTTCTTCAAGTTGGGGTGTGAAACACCTGCCACACAAGCATGAAGGGCTAAGCTCGAATCCCTGTGGCCATGAGGGAAAGCCAGCTGAGGCATCGTGAACTTGTAATCACAGTACTAGAAAGTGGAGACAGGCAGATCCCGGAGAACCAATGGCCTGACCTGGTCAGGGGATCCAACACCAACAGAGGCCCTGTCTCCAGAAAGAAAAACAAGTCAGCCGCAAGGTGGCGGCGCACGCCTTTAATCCCAGCACTCGGGAGGCAGAGGCAGGTGATCTCTGTGAGTTTGAGACCAGCCTGGTCTACAAGAGCTAGTTCCAGGACAGCCTCCAAAGCTACAGGGAAATCCTGTCTCAGAAAAAAAAAGAAAGAAAGAAAGAAAGAAAGAAAGAAAGAAAGAAAGAAAGAAAGGAAAAACAAGTCTACAACAAGTTGACCTCTGACCTCCACACCCATGTACACACACATGTACCTGCACGCATACAATTTCTTTTTTTAAGATTCTATTTATTTTTATCTCATGTGTATGAGTGGTTTGCCTGCAAGTGTGTATGCATACCATGAGCAAGCAGTGCTGGCAAGGTCAGAAGAGCACATCGGGTCCCCTAGGATGGGAGTTATGGACACTTGTGTATGGCTATGTAGGTGCTGGGAATCAATCCTGGGTCCTCCTCAAGAGAAACAAGTGCTGTTGACCACTGAGCCATCTCTCGAGCCCCACAAGTCCTTTCCTAAGGGAATACAGAAGAGACTGATAACTCCGTTCCAACACCTGTGTCAGCTTCAGGATGTCATGTCCACCTCAGAGAGGCAGCCGCTGCTGAGGGTGCCCCACTTACAGTTTGGACTCTGTCCTGTTGGCGGCCCTGGGGACGCCACTGTACACTGTCAGGTTCCAGGACAAGATCTTTCCTTCCTTAAAGCAAACTATAATACAAGAGAAACAGAGGTTTGGAGGCAAAAGTACATTTCTTCACACTTTCCCCCATTAACCCAAGAACACGTCCTGAGGGAAAACTGGCATTTTTCTAAAGGTTTTTTTTTTTTTTTTTTTTTTTTAAAGATTTCTTCCAACAGACTTGGAAGTCATTCCTCCTGACTGGAGGCTGAGAAGGCAGCAGGAGAGAGAGCCACAGAGGAAAGAGGCCGCCTTCAACCAGCTGCACTAGCCCCCACCCCCCATCCATCATCCCCTATCCCCTGGGCCTGAGCAAAGACCCAGACAACAGGATTCCATTTGTATTTGTCAACTCCACTCACTCCCAGGAAGCCGAGAAAAGAGACAAAACCACAAGTGTCCGAGGTTCCCAGCGACTAATCCAGTTGCTTCGAGTAACTACCACACCTGAGGTTAGCAAGGAGGTGGTCAAGAAGGAAGGCTGCTGGCCTCAGACTAACATCACCTTTGAGGAGAATGCTTGATTTTAACTCTGAGCAGCTGGTTCCCACCCTAAGTTCTACAGAACCCGTAAGGCCACGGGATGGGACTTATAAATGAAACAGAGAGTTGGATGGCGGGTGCCCAGAATTAGAGTAACTGAATTCTTCACCCAGGGTCTTAGAGGATGGCGTGGGCTAGAGGTTTATTGGTGCTATGGTCTCAGTTTGTGTCTGTTTTAAATTGACCTAGTTTACTGTAACCTGAGAAGGCGTTGCTTCACTTCAAGCCAGATGTTAGGTTAGCATGTGTTCTGGGGACCCCACCACATTTTGGGGGCCATGGAAAACTTACTGCCAAACTGTGAGGAGATTACATTCTCTGGCATCCGCATCAAGTCAGCTTCCCTGGCACAGCCACAGACAGTCTGAAGCAAACTCTTGTGGACAGTTATTTGATGAGCAACCCACTCAGCCCGTGGGATGGTTCCTTTTGCTCCTGGCCTGGATCCAGCTTGATAACAGCAACACACCATCTAACCCAAAACCAGGTTGGCACAGCTTCTCTTCTACAAGCCAGGGGCCTTGTGAACCAGTGGAACTGCCCAGGGTCCCCAAGACAACAGCGTTCAAAAGACAGCAGTCCATTGAAGGAACCTCACCTGTGAAAGCCACCTCCCACAATGGGCCTGCCCACAGCTGCACAGCACATCGATGACAAAGAAATGGCTCGTGGGTCCCAGACTGACAGCTGGGGAACCAGCATAAGACCAAACCAGGCCACCCGAATGTAGGTGTCTTGGGCAGTCTATGGGGCCCCAGACAGTGGAACCAGCATTTCTCTCTAGTGTATGAATGGGCTTTGGGAGCCCATTCCCCATGGAGGGATACTCTCTCAGCCTAGATACATGGGGGAGGAGATACACTAGGTCCTGCCCCAAATGATGTGACAGACTTTGATGATTCCCCACGGGAGGCCTCACCTTCCCTGAGGAGTGGATGGGGGATGGGATGGGGGGTTGGTGGGGGACTTGGGAGGACAGGAGGGAGAGGGAACTAAGATTGGTATGTAAACATGATAGTTTTTAATTTAAATAAAAATTAATTTTAAAAAAGGAAGAAGTGACTGTAGGTTCTCGGATTAGGAAACATGAAAAAGTGATCTAGCTGGACAGGGCCACTCCTAACACCCTGAGAGTCTCCAAACTCACCTCATCACCACACCAGAGAGGTGGGTAGGGTATAGGGCTGGGGGGGAGGGGGTTGTCTCCATCTCGCACTGCTGACTTTTTCAGCTCAGTAATTCTTTGTTTACAGAGCCGTCTGTAATGCACTATCTCATTTTGAATAGCATCCTTAGCTTTGGCCCACAGGATACCAAGGCCATCCCCCACTGTTAAACCCCAAACTGTCCTCCAGACTCTGACTAATGTAGAGGAAGGGGTCACTGCTGAGAGCTACTGGAGTAGTTAGAAGGCAAGTTTCACATCAGCCAAATGTGCCTCTGCTCCTCTGTCTGGAGAGAGCAGGACCACTCAGGAGCTTTCCTGCACAGGGGCAGAGGAGGGACAGGCACAGCCAAGCACATCATTGAATTCTAGGGAGATGAGCTCGGAGGTACAGTCTCCAACATGGCCCCCTGGCCAGGATGAGTGATACAAGATTACCCCATCCGAGAGCCAGGGGGTAACAGAACACCCATTAGGAGGAATTCAAGTTAGAGGGACACTACAATTCCACAGAAACACAAAACCAGGCTTTCCTGTCAGTCTACAACCAGCTGCAAATCCTGGGAAACTGTCAGGGTTCTAACAGCGACAAAGTAAAAGCTAATCTTAATTAAACAACTACTGTGTGCCAGGCTGTCTGCTAAGCACTGTATGTGTACTCTAAACCCAAGGAGGTCTCCAAGATCACCCACTGTGCAGAAAGGAAACTAAGGCTGTAGTTAAGTTAGCTTGGCTTGGGACCCATGGCTCATCCTATGAATCTGTGGGTCCCTACACATAAGTTCGGCTTCAGGAGGAAGCCACCCCATCATGGCTTAGCGCCAAGACCCACTAAGGCAAGAGGAAGATGGCACTGTTTAAGGTAGGTGGCAGGCTCCAGTCTTAGCTGAATGGCCAAGGGCCAAGAACTGCCAGTGAGCCAGCCCCATGTCCAAGTGGGTGCTGGGGACCTTCCAGCCACAGGAGCAAGAATGGGGGCCGCCAGCTGGAACAGCCTTTGAGAACACATTAGCAGAGTCTCGCTTCTCAGGAGAGTGTGGCTCTGCCACACGGAACAGCCTCCTTTGGCAGCAAGCGGCACTTGCCAGAATCTCAGTCACTGAGACGGGCCTACTGTTTGCCAACAGCAACCAGGAAGGCGGCAGCTGTCCTGTGAAGTCCCTCCGTGCCCAGACCTCCACAGACTATGAAGTGTGCAGGCTTTGAAGATGGGGCTCCCTGACCCACAGAGCCAAGGTTCTCCCACTTGATCCAAGCAAGCGGTGTCTGCAAGTGTCCTTGGGAAGGGCCTTGGGCTCTGATCAGGGGAAATGTCAGGCCTTAAGAGGCATGAGTGGCTATGGGCAGGGCCAGTCAGAAAGTAAGCATGTGGCCTTGAGTGGGTGCTACTGGATGGCAATGTGGCCTGCTGGTTCCAAGCCCTTCAGGAGTTCCTGCTCAGGCTGTTCCCCCACCCCCACCCCTGGCAAGAAGCAGGGTCTCCATTCCAACCTGTGAAGCAGCTACCATGCTGGGGTAGCACCATGTGACTAACAGACTCAGAGCAGGGCTTAGCTGCACTTCTAAACGCACAATCCATCAGTTGTAGGAAAAGTCCAGAGACCCAACTAACTCCAAAGCGGAGCCATACCCATGGGAAGCAGCTTATTTCTTTTTGAACATGGGACCTCAGGTCAGAGTCAGGGCTATCATCACAGTCCATCTGTGACTTAAGGGGTTGCTCAAGAACGAGATGGGCAGACGTGGGGGCCAGAAATCCATCTGGCTCATAACCTTTGCAGGACAAAGCTAGAATCAACTGTCCCAGACCCTAGGAATGAGTCAGGAAGCTCAAAGTCAGCCTTTGAGCCCAACCCAAGAAGCAGGGATGAGCTTGGGGATGGAGCCTCACAGAGTTGAGAACACCCCAGCTCTCAGTGGGGAGTCTATCCTTCTGCACAGCTCAGTTGTTCCCTGTCTATAATCTCTAGCCAGGGCTCATCTGTCCACTTCCCCTCAGGGACAGAAGGGAAGATGGGAAGGGATCTCAGAATTCGGCACCAGTCAAGCCCAACTCTTCTAGAATGTCTGCTGGACCCCCACGTGGTGGGACTCTTTCCCATACCCAGCTTCAAGCTTCCCTCACGCTCCCACCCCATCCCCACCCCCACCCCCAAGCCAGTCCCTCCGGTGTTCCGGGAAGGGGTTTCTTATTTACTGAATGCACAAGTGAGAAAGAAGAGAGTTTAAATATAAGCTGGGTAAGAACAATAAAGCCCCCTTTATTGCCTTTGCCATTAAAAGCGATTTGAAATAGGAGAGTCAGATTTTCCAGGTGAGAATTACAGGGTTTGTGGATTAAGGAGAAAAGCAAGTCTCCTTTATTTTCCTTCTATAAGGACCAAATTGATATTTACTAGTACAAGCCAAGAGCAGGGTGAGGGGCAGCGGCTCTTCTAACAGCCATTCAAATATCCATGTCAGGGAGATTTATCCGTCCAAAATGGCAGGAAGAAAGGGGGCGTGTGAGAGGTAAATTCTGTAGCTTATCATGCCACATGCGGGCTCACTGTTAAAGGCCAGTTTCTTGACAGAGAGTCAATTCTGTTAGAGCCCAGAGTCAAGGCCTCTTGACTTGGTTTCTCTGAAAAGTCATGTGTCAGGGGATATTTGTACACTCAGTAAAGCTATATTGCTGTGATCGGTTTAATAAAGAGCTGAACAGCCAATAGCTAGGCAGGAAGTATAGGCGGGACTTCCTGGCAGAGAGAGGAAGTATGAGGAGATAACTGAGGCACAGGGGAGATGCTAGGAGACGGAGAGGAAACAGGGGGTGCAGGATGGAAGAGAGGTGGAAGAATGTAGATTAATATAAATGGGTTAATTTAAGTTACCAGGTAGTTAGGAACAAGCCTAAGCTATAGGCTGAGCTTTCCTAATTAATAAGTCTCTATGTCATTATTTGCAGGCTGGCAGTCCAACAAGAACGCATACTGCAGTCATGAATCCTTTCACAAGCTCAGAACTGCCAGGAGGCACCAAATACTTGTAAGGGGTCAGGAGTGCGGTGGCCTGCAGAGGTGACACATGTCCCTTACAAGACTCCACAAAGGGAGCACCAGGCATTGATCTGGTAGCTAAAGCTTCCAACCCTTTCCGCTTTTAATCTTGTAAATTTCATTAGGTCCTGCCCCAGCCTGAGTCTGGTGCCTCCTCATGAAGGCAGGAGATTAAACAACAGATAAAAAGCCGTATGCCCCTGGTATGTGGAGGCCCCGGGACTCCATCAGGGACACAAATGTGTACACAAGAAGGCATCAAGCATTTATGACCCCACCTTTAGCATCAAAAACCAGTTCTGAGGCCAAGCACTCAAGAGCAGGTCGCTATGAGTTCAAGGCCAGCCTAGTCTACATAGCAAGTTCTAGGCTGGCCAGGGCTACATAATTAGATGTCTCTAAAAGAGACAAATATATATAGAGAGACAGAGAGACAGAGAGAGAGAGACAGACAGACAGAGAGAGAGAGAGAGAGAGAGAGAGCTGGTTGTATCCTGTGACTTTGACCACACCACTGGACCAGTAGTAGCTAAAGATTTTTTTAGCCAGAAAAAGTCAGATTACTCACACTTGTAATTCTAGAACTGGGAAGGCAAAACCTACGGTTTCAGGGGGCTCTCTGGTTGGTCAGCATAGCCTGACAGATTAGGTTGGTCAGCCTAGCCTACTTGGTGAGCTCCAGGTCAGTTCTCTGAGAGGAGAAGGCAGACAGCGCCTGGAGCCTGACAACCAAGGCTGCCCTCTGGCTCTATGTGTAAAGGCAGGGCCACCTCCTGCCATTGCCTTCAGGCTGCCCTGAGCTTCTGAAAGAGCTCATGATCTCTCCTCAGAGATCAAGTCAGAGAGGGTCTGCTTAACTCTAGGCCTCTCCAGCCCAACAGAATCTTGTTACAGGAAGCAGCAAGCAGTCACTCTCAGCCAAGAGATCCTCCAGCCCGGATGCCAGGAAGGGAAAACACAGTGAAAGTCAAGTGGCCTCAAGTCATAAGACTAGCTTTTGATTGTAAACCCAATAAGACTCTGGAATTTGAACTTTTGTACCAGTAACTGGAGCTATTTCACCCTAAACCCAGACAGGTGACAGTGTAGCCCAATGTCCCGGTCAACAGACCAGCCAACATAAACCACAGAAGTTACTGGTAAAGCCCACAACTTCAAGAATGTCTGCGCCCACAGAGGGGATCAACTAAGCCAGCCAAGACAGGTGGAAACACAGAATCAGATCCTAGAAAAGCCGGGAACACCAGAGACCTGGAGGTGGGGGAAGACTTAGGTCTCTGTGGGCCTTTCCCCTCTCTCTCCACATCTGATGGATTTACACACTACCAAGAACAAACCTGGGACTTCTGATATTCAAAAGACACCATGAAATCAGCACATCTCATGTGCCACATGCTATGAGCTTTGTCGTGATGACAGAAACTGAAGCTGAGTCCCCAGTGGAGCTCACAGGAGTCTGCAGGGGACCTACCTACTCAGCCTGCACTTTCTACAAAGAAATGGTGCCAAGAGTCCTTTAGAGCCTCAAGTGTCTGATTGGTCAGTGCTAGAAGATGCCCGGAGGTAGGGGGGGTACACTTCCTGAGTCTCCAGGTGAAAACTCAAATCAAGAAGACCTGGACTCCTTCCAGGTATATGCTTGGCTTTGCACAGGGGACTGGGGGAGCGGATACTTGTGAAATTTCTGGGGAGGTGGAGGAGGGGCCCAGCCCTGTGTGCTGATTTGGATTCCACTGCAAAGTTGCTGCCGGGGGGAGGAGACAGGTAGTCAGAGAAGATTGACAGTTTGGGGATTAGTGTGATGACAATTAGCCAAGTTCTGCTCTGCTTCTCTTTACAAAGAAAACTTCCCTTTTCGCTGTGCTCTTAGGCTGCCATGTTAGAAGAGAGATGTCTCCATGGCAACCGCATACACATTTAGTGATGTGTCACTAAATTTGTGTATGCACAAAGGCACATTAGGAGACTTTTTTTTTTAATGTGGCAAGAGAAATAGATTTCATAATTGAATGTTGCCCTTAAGTAGCGTTTACCATTTTCTCAAAGCCAGGGATGCTGGCTATGCCTCATCAGACTCCGATGGTGAGTCAAAGAATCTGGGCAGGGTTCAGATAAGGGCTCATCCCCTTGGGAGGCCACTGTGCACAAAGGGACATGGACAGATGGGGCACAGCCAGGGGTCAAGATGGCTTCAGCAGACCAGGAAAAACAGATTCATCTCCCATCTGACCAGAGCCTGGGGAGAGAGAAATCTGGCAGCTCAAGAGCTAGAGATGGCCCAGATCCCACTGCTCTCCTCCTGATTCCTCATGAGCCCAAGACCTTCTTCCGTTCTGACAGAGAGAGTGCAGGGAGAGATGACCACGGGTCTCAGACCTGTGAGGTGCCCCAGGAAGCAAGCACAGCAGAAAGAATTGTAGGAGCCAGGAAGCCCAGATGCGTGCCCTGGTTCTGTCTCCCTCATGGTGGGACTGTGAACCTCATGCTCTTTCCAAGCCTCCATTTGTACAATGGAAACACACTTTCTGATGCCCAGGTGAAAAGGAGGCAGAAAACACAGAGGAATCTCTGAAAACCCATACACGCCTGAACTCCAACCCTGGACCCCAAAGGAGGTCTCTGTCAGGTGCCCTCTGGCCTCTCAGGCCTGGGGACAGCAACAGGCTCCCAAGCTGGCACTACTGTACTGAGCCAGGGCTACTGCTGAAGACCTGACTCCAGGTCTCCCTAGGAGCTGTTGGTCAAGTCAGAGCTAAGGGGACAGCCCCACAGCAGCAACTTCCTTGGCCTCGGACATCCTGGTGTCAGCCATTTGGGTCCTCCCCTTGTCCTAATCCGTGTATACGCCAGCCAGCTCCTCCCCAGCCTCTTCATTCTTTCTCCTCACTCAAACTAGACCTTGGTTTAGTCACCAAAAAAAGCAAAAAGGGGGTGGGGTGGGGAGACAGCTCAGTGGGTAAAAGTGCTTTCTATGCAAGCACAAGAAGCTGAGTTTGAGCCGGGCGGTGGTGGTGCACGCCTTTAATCCCAGCACTCGTGAGGCAGAGGCAGGTGGATCTCTGTGAGTTCGAGACCAGCCTGGTCTACAAGAGCCAGTGCCAGGATAGCCTCCAAAGCCACAGAGAAACCCTGTCTCGAAAAACCAAAAAAAAAAAAAAAAGCTGAGTTTGAATCCCTAAAAGCTATATAACGCCAGACACACAGCACCAGGGTCTGTAACCCCAGCACTCCTCTCCTACTGCTGGGGGATAGCGGGCAGAGACAGGAGAATCTCCGGAAACTAGAGGGCCATGCAGAAACTTTAGGCATAGACAGCCTAAAATTGTCTCAAATAAGATAGAAGGCAAAGACAGACAACTAAGGTTGTCTTCTGACTCGTGCTCATAAACCGACACACACGTGTGCAGATGTACACCTATTCAGGCAAGCATATATGCACATGCAGATACATACACCAGACTTCTCACTCAGCAGCCTGCAGTCCCCTGACACTCTCCAGACACATGGGCAGCCTCAGTCTACAAAGCCCAGGACCATGAGGAGGGCATGTTGGTCCCAAGTGCCCTGGGACTGTGCGGTAGGCATTGACTGAGTATTCAGGTCCGGGTCTAGCAGATGTGAAAATAACAAGGAGTGGAGTCAAAAAGTCACATGTTTTTCAATTTGGATCCTCCGCCAGCGCCGACCCTGAGAAGACACCTCTCTGAGGGACCTGAGCAGCCTAACACCAGCGTGGGGAAAACACAGCCATCAGAGAATCACTTCTCATTTCTGCAGTAATAAACTGGAATTGACAAACGCTGGCCTGGTCTCACCCTGCACCCCAGGGGAACCAGCAGGGTTAGCATGCAGACTTCAAGATGTCTGATCCACTAAAGACAGAATGATCTGGGCAAGATGGAAAAAGCAAACTTCCTGAATGTCGTGCACAGGGGCATGTGGCAGCAGAGGCCTTGCGCTTCCTTTAGCCATTCCCCAACCCAGGAGCCTATCTTCACACCCAGGCTGGACTCAGGAAGCCGGGTGGTCTCTATGGCAGCGGGGAGCCTGTAGCAGTGGCCTGCCTAACCACCCAAAGTCAAGGAAGCCTTGACAGGGCACTTGGTCTAAAAGTGAGTATACTCTGGACACTGGCTGGGAAGAATTTGACGGTATCTACTCGGCCACCGCCAGCTTGTGAGAGTCATCCTTGCTCTTTTATGGTCTCTTCTCCCAGACCGCAATGAAGGTGAAGCTACACACTCCCACTACTCATGGGTTCCTCCTTTCTCCTGTGTGTCACCAGGCCATAGACATGCACAACCCACTTCCCAAAAAGGGGGCACAGGCCTGGAATCCCAACACCTGGAAGAGAAGGCAGGTAAATTGTGAGTCCTAGACACAGCAAGACTATATATATATATATATATATATATATATATTATATATATATATACACACACACACACACACACACACACACACACACGTAAGTATGTGATGCTTGCTTGATTGGAACCCCAGCACTTGGCAGGAGGATCAGGAGTTCAAGTCCAGCCTTATCTCTATAGCTAGTTTAAAGCCAGATTGGGTTGCAAAAGACCTTATCTCAAGAAAACCAAACAAACAAGGAGCATCCTGTGGTGGCTGGCTCAGCAGCAGCCTAGCATTATGGTCACATAACTGGCCTCAGTGGGAGGCTGGAAAGCAGAGAACTCAGGCAGCCAGCTCCTCCAAGCTCTTCTCAGCTGAGTTCAGACAGCAAATCCTGACATCTAGCCAGCAAATGGCTTTTCAGGCCTTGATAAGAGGCAGGAAGGAAGGCTGGATTCAATGACAACTGAGGGCAGTCTTCAGTAAGCCAGGAGAGACGTGAGGTAGAGGACCAAGGGTAGACTCTTCACACAGCTGAGAGATGCTGACCGGCTGAAGTGAGGGAGACCAAGGCTCCATTCTCTCTTTTATGATTTTAAAATTTTTGTTTATGTGCATGAGAGCGTGTGTGTGTGTGTGTGTGTGTGTGTGTGTGTGTGTGTGTGTGTGTGTGTGTATGTGTGTGTGTGTGTGTGTATGTGTGTGTGTGCCATGTGTGTGGAGACACTGGTGGAGGCGGAAGAAGGCACTGAGTCTCCTGAGCTAGAATCACGTTTGTGAGCCCCACAACACGGGTCCTGGGAATGGAACTCCAGTCCTCTGACGGGCAGCAAGGGATCTTACCTTCTAAGCCATCAGCCACAGGCTCTTCTTCTAAATATTGGTGCTCCCAAAAGTGTTGGCCCCTGCCTTTCAGTCAGGGAAGCCTTTGACCCCTGGCATACTATACAATGACTCCAGCAACCTCACTGCAACCAATTCCAGACCCCTGTCCCCAGGCACCCAGCAGCAATGGCCACCTCCATTTCACAAACCTCTCAACATTTAGTGTGCCTAGAATTAGCCTCCTCGCCCCTCACCAGGCAGCAACTTTGGCCATACCAAATATCACCCCCATAGTCGCACCTACCAACCTCTCCCCCAGTCCGGCAACCCCAGCTTCAACTCTACAAGCCCACCACTCTCAGCACCACCCATAATGCCCTAAATGTCACTCTCTCCCCAGCCTTCAGCTTGTCCAGTCCTCTGCACACATGCAGAGTGCCGTGGCGCCACCGTTGTACACCTGCGACTGCACACAACCTACAAATTCAACATGGTAGAGGTGAAACCACACCTTCACGTCTTCACGCCCGGGGCTGGATGAGGTCAGTTCCCAGGAAAAGTTGAAGCAGAAAGGAAGGGAAGGGGTTAACATTCCTCTCACCATCAGTTCAAGCACATCCATCCAGAAAGGTCTGGGTCTCACCTGCCTGGCAACACAGATGAGCTCTGCAAATCCCAGCAGCCATGGGAGGGCAGTTTTTAGGGTAACTGAGATGGGGGGGGCGCAGGGATGACACACCAACAGCAGAATTTAAAAGGACTGCAACCCCGAGACAAAATGAAGGGATGGAGGGATGAAGGAGAGCACGCTGCGCCCAGAGGGCCCCCAGTCCCTCTCCCACTTAAGGAATGGCACCCACCTGGGAGAGCAGGCAGAGATGGACCCAGGCAGAAAAGCTTCAGCATCTAATTAAACATTTTAGACTCCACTGCACATGAGCAAGGAACCTGCGTCCCCCACGGAACCCTGACAAATGAGTCGTTTCCAATCAATCTATCACTGTAGCATCTGGGTACCTCGGGAAGATGAAAATAAGACCAACACATAAATGAAAACCAATATACAAACAATCGTCTCCCACATAGGCCTCCAGGAAACCACAGGCACGGCCATCTGCCAAGACGCCCATCACCGCTTCCTGCAGCCAGCAGCCCCTGAGTAAGCATAGCTTTATGGTAGATTTAACAACAGAGAACTCTCCTCTGAAGCCTGACTCTCCACTGGTGCCCCTGAGCTGATTGTCCACCCCTCCAAGCTGGAAGGAAACCAGGGAGGGACAAATGAGATGTGGTTTTATATGCTGCATCAGCCAAGGAATGCACTAGAAATAAATAGTGGGGACAGAATGATGAAAGATTGCAAATTGGCTGAAGAGAGAATTCACAGGTTTCTTACATAGACATGGAGATGTGTAAGGCACCATCCCGATGCCACGGAGAGAATGCTTCCAGAAATCATTAGGACATTCTTTGTTTTAAATTATTTTTCACCAAATTTATTTGAGAAGTAGTAGATGGGGTCCCTCGTGCCATGACAACTCATGGGAATTGGGTTCTCCCCTGATGCCATTTGGGCCCCTGGGATCGAAGCAAGCACCACTCCCCAGCCCAGTGGGAGCATATTCTCAAGCCCTGGTGGCTTCTGCCACAGGTAGCCTCAACAGCCTTGGTGTTTTCACCCAGGTCAGCAGCGCTCAGGGTAGGTCACACCCAGCATGGCAAAAATGAGGTAGCAACAGGACCAGGTGGCTTCTACTCTGGGTCCCTTTCTCCTGCATGCCATCAGTTATTGGATACCATAGACAGCAAGCTGCCCTGCTGACCACAGGCTCTCCAGAAGGTCATGAAGCAGTGTGCAAAGGCGGTTCTGCTGATCCAAAAGCATCAGAGGCCACAGCAGGAAGACAAGCAATGGTCCTGCTGTGAGCACTGCTCCTGGACAAGCAAATATTTTCATCCGGGCGGTTTATCCTGTCTGCTCCCCCACCCCCAGCAAAGACTTAGGTGGAACAGGCAAATATTTACACCACTAAGCAGTGCTTCTCTGTCTCTGGGCATCTGTTTGGGCACGGAAGTGACCTGTGCCTGTGACAATATTGTTCTATGAAGCTCTATGAAGCCAGGGGCTCGCCTTTGCCCTTCCTTTAAGCCTACTGTGTAAATGAGACTCCACGAACTGTCTGTGTTTTGAACCTTTTTCTTAAAGTTTTAATGAATCCGTAAGATCAAGGGAACAGCATGTACTCTCGGCTCAGGAAAATTCAGTTTTAACGGAGTCTTTGCCTCACCTTTTCTCTCATCCAATTCCGGTGCAAGACTTACAGATAGATCATCTCCAGCATTCCCCTTAAATAAGGAAAAGATTTCTCTACTTCAAAAGGAGACAGCGCCTAGACTGACAACCACCTCAGAACAGGGACACCTGGTGCACCTCAGACCCACCAGGGAAGTGTGTAGAGGTCTAGTGGCTCATGCTACACCCAGATCAATTAAGTCTGCATCTCTGATTTCATAAAAGGAAGTCGCAGTAGCATTTACCAAAGCCTACATGAGATTCTAGAAGGCAATAAAGGCCAGAAGCCCTGCACTCAAGACTCGGACGACTAATTTTGAATACCTAAGAATATGACATTTCTACCGAGTCCCATCCCAAAGTGAAAGCTCACCTTCTAAACTACCACGGTGGCTTTCAGATGAGGTCATGAGAATATCAACCTCGGAGCCAGAAGACAATGTCTGAGTCTGCATCACACAATGAAAACCTATTGGCTTGTGGCCTGCAGGTCACTTTCCCCTTGGGGTTCTGTCACAGATGAGCCAGGATTATAGTCCTTGATCTAAATATCACAGTCTGTTGGATGGATCAGCTCAAGTCTTAATGGAATGATGGGCCGTGCTACGGACACCACAAACCCGGACTATGTGACCTGAGTGTTCTAGGGTTAGCATCATTCAGCCTGCTCACTTTTCTTCAAAGTCAAGCGCCTAAAGATTATTTTTACTTTTAATTTAATTTTTAAATTTTTTTTTTTTTTGGTTTTTTTCAAGACAGGGTTTCTCTGTGTAGCCCTGGCTGACCTGGAACTTACTCTGTAGACCAGGCTGGCCTCAAACTCAGAGATCCACCTGCCTCTGTCTCCCAAGTGCTGGGATTAAAGGCATGAGCCACCACTGCTCAGCTTAATTTTATTTTTATGTGTACTGGTGTTTTGCCTGCATGTAATGCCCTCAGAAGCCAGAAGAAGGTGTCAGATCTTATGGAACTGGGGTTACAGGCAGTTGTGAGCCACCATGTGGTTGCTGGAAATTGAACCCAGGTCTTCTGGAAGAGCAGTCAGTGCTCTTAATAGTGGGCTGTCCCCACCCCCATCCCAGGATTCTTACATGCCTGGGTGGTACTAGGTCAAAACTCTTTTCAAATTTTGATATTATTATTATTGTATCTCGTGTGTGTGTGTGTGTGTGTGTGTGTGTGTGTGTGTGTGTGTGTGTGTGTGTGTACAGAGGTGCTTTGTGGAGGTCAGAAGACAACCTTTGGGAGTCAGTCTTCTCCTACAATGGGATCCAGGAATCCAGGGGTCAAATTCAGGTCTTCAGGCTCCTGCTGAGCTAACTCACCAGCCCTCAGCATCCTTCTTCGTCTTGCATTCAAGTAGATCACAGAGCAATGCATGCCCCCCACCCATTCCCAGCTACAGTCTAGGGAGGCCAGTGCTGCAAGCTGCTGGAGTCTCCAGACTGAGCTGCTGTTTTCCTGCCAAAACAGGAATGTGTCTCTTTTATAAAGGGTTTCCTTGCACGATGAGGTAGCAAAATTGATTATATTTTACTTGCTGTTTTTAAAAAGGTCTGCTTCTGAAAGGAAGGAATGAAAGCCTTCATTTCCCACTGATTCTTATCATTAAAACCCAAGGCCACTCCAGGGTCGGTAAGGCAAGGGGCACACTTGGGGGACGGCTTGTGGAGAGCCAGAGGGATGGAGGGTTGTGATTTGGGTCAAGAGCGCACATACAGAAAAACGTAACAAGGACTGGAATGCCTTCCTAGAAATTAGCACTTACTAGCAAGGTCAAGGGTTAACCTCTGAAAAGACCATCCCAGGGGTGGGACCAGAGACTTGGGGCTCAGACCCAGCACCTCCCCCTTCCCAAAAAAGAAAAATAAAATTAAAGGCAGGTTGTGCATGATATACAGTGTTGGATACATTTGTATCACCTTGATACAAGCTAGGGTCACTGGGGAAGAGGGAACCTCAATATGAAAAATGCTTCCATAATATTGTTCTGTCAGGAAGTCCGTGGGGAACTGTCTTGGTTAGTGATGTAGAATAGCCCAGTCCATTGTGGGCGGTACCACCCCTGTGCAGGAGCATATAAGGAAGCCACTGAGCCAGCCATGAGGAGCAAGCCAGTGAGCAGCACTCCTCCGTGGCCTGTCTGCTTCAGTTCCTGCCTGCAGGTTCCTGCCCTGGCTTCTTTCCTCAGTGATGGAGTGTGACCTGAGAGTTGTGAGCTGAAATGAACACTTCCCGCCCCTTGGTCCCTGTTTTATCACAGCAACTTTCCACACCATGGAAATCCCTTGGTAACTCAGTAACTGAGTTTATGTGAATTTTTCTTCCTCCCTTCCTTCCTACTGTCCTTCCCTCTGTTCCTTCCTTTTTTTTTTTTTTTTTTTTTTTTTTTTTTTTTTTTTTTTCTAGACAGGTTTCTCTGTGGCTTTGGAGGCTGTCCTGCTAGCTCTTGTAGACCAGGCTGGTCTCAAACTCACAGAGATCCACCTGCCTCTGCCTCCCGAGTGCTGAGATTAAAGGTGTGCACCACCAACACCTGGCTTGTTCCTTCCTTTTTTAATGTGGAGATTTATAAACCAAGTCTCAAAGGTGGTCATTATGCTTAAGGTAAGGAGGCCAAGAAAGTATTTGACTGACTATGAGACCCTGAGGGGCAAGTCACAGTAATGTTGGCAGGAACACTGTGGATCACTTACACGTCTATCTCTTAACACAAAGAAGAGGTGAATCAAAAATGCACAAATAATTTAAGATGTGATCAGTCAGAAGCCAGGAGCCCTTCCTAGAACCCCATCACTGTTGGGTCATAGTTTCAACAGAAAAATCATAGCTTACAGAAAAAAAATAAAGAAAGAAACAAAAAACAATCAACCACCGAGTGTTGGTGGCGCACACCTTTAATCCCAGCACTTGGGAGGCAGAGGCGGGTGGATCTCTGTGAGTTCAAGGTCAGGCTGGTCTACAGAGCGAGTTCTAGGACAGCTAGGGCTGCACAGCGAAAGCCTGTCTCAAAAAAAAAAATCAATTATTCATCCCATCATTCAATGAGGTGCTTTAAATACCACACTGTGCTATGAGGCTATGAGCTGTCCTTGATTTGGTAGTCATTAGAGGTCTGCCTGCTTGCACTTATCTATCAGGTAACAAGCTAGATGAAATGGTTTCCTAGCCAACCCCAGGTTAGAAAATAACAAAATCTGGGAAGTAGGGAACAGCATCAGGAGACAGGAAAAGAAGTGACAGCTGTCAGCTGGCTGGAAGCGGGAAGGGCGCTGAAAGCAGACAAAGTCAGATTTTCAAAGAAAGCAGCAGCCACAATGTTTAATCCACGGTATCAAATAGCTGGGCAGGAAGATGGAGGGCATTGGGTGACCCACAACCAGGAAATTCAGAGCCAGAGGGAGAGGTAGGTGAGGGCAAGAAGGTGAGAAGGAGCAAACACAAATGCTTTTTTTGGTTTAAGAGCTATTATAAAGATACACCTTTGGATTTAAAGGGAAATATACAAACGATGAACAAACACCTGGGAAACAAAAACCTTTACAAACAGAAAATTCTAGAAGTAAAATTATTCCAAATTAAAATACCTGCCTGGTAGACATGAAAAGAGACCACAAACAAGAGAAGAAAAGTTCAATGCACTTGAAAAATAGACCTCTAGGGCAGCATCAAGCAATCTAAGATATATATAGTTACAATCTAGTTACATATAGTTACGTAATTATATATAGTTACAATCTAGTTACATATAACTAGAGTTCTAAATAAAAAAAAGACATAAATTGGATGAAAAAAAATGTATCTCAAGACTTGTGAACTGTCTTTTTTCCAAGCTGATAGAAAATTATCAACCTGTGAAGTAAGATGAACAATTCGCCACCCCATAAAGCCAGGCTTGAGCACACCTTTAATCCCAATGCTCAGCAGTCAGCAGGAGGCCAATTTCTGTGAGTTCCAGGCCAGCCTGGACTAGTTAGCAAAGACCTTGACTCAAAAATACAAAAGAAGGGCTGGAGAACTGTTAAACAGTTAAAAGCACAGACTGCTCTTCCAGAAGCCTAGGTTTTCAGTTCCCAGCACCCACATATCAGCTCACAACCATCAATAACTCCAGTTCCAAGGGACTGACACCCTCCTCTGGCCTCTGCAGGTGCCAGGAACACATGCAATAAGATATATATTTGGGCAAAAATGTCCATACACATAAAAATAAAGAAATATATTTTTAAATGAATGGCTGAATAAAATTCCAAAATAAAATGAAATGTATACACTTTTAGATAATCAAAAACTCCAAGAACCTATTGTCAGCAGACCTACACTGTTAAAAGAGTATTTTCAGGCCAAACAGAAATGAAAGCAGACAAAACACAAACAGAAGAAAAAACTTCAAGACACTAAAAGTGATAAGAATGAGGGTGCACCGGGCAGTGGTGGTGCACGCCTTTATTCCCAGAACTCCGGAGGCAGAGGCAGGTGGATCTCTGTGAGTTTGAGGCCAGCCTGGTCTACAAAGTGAGTTCCAGGACAGGCTCCAAAGCTACACAGAGAAACCCTGTCTCAAAAAAAAAAAAAAAAAAAAAAAAAAAGTGTGTGAAAGCTTTAACTTATGAATTTCTTTTCTTTAGATAACTGATTATTTAAAATAAAGCCAAAAATAATGTCAAGTATGCTTTGGTGTTTAAAACGTATATAGAAGCTAAATAATGACAACAGAAAAAAGACTGAATAAATAGAAGTACATTGTTAGTTAGAGTGTTACATTATAGGACAGACATATCATTTCATGGTAGACTATGATACAGACAAAAGGTTAGTAACTAGGATACCATGTAAGAAGCTGGAGAGATGACTTTCAAGCACCTACTCCTCTTCCAGAGGCCCAGAGTTCAGCTCAACTCCTAGTACCCATGTCTAGTAGCTCACAGTCATCTGTAACTATAGCTCCAGGTATATCTCATACTGTCTTCTGGACTCCTTGGTATCTATACATATGTTGGATACATACTTACAGACATACATATATACACATAAATAAAAAAATAAAAATAAATCATAGTCTTAAAAATTACCTAAAATGATATATCAGATATAATAACTTGATTAACCCAAAAGATGACCCAAAGGGAAGAAAAGAAACAGGATATGTGGAACTAATTTAAAAACTGCTGTATTGGGCTGGTTAAGTGTCAGGAAACCTGGGTTCAATTCCTAGCACCCACATGGTAGCTCACAACTGTCTGTAACTCTAGTGCCAGGGGATTCAACACCTTCACACAGCTATACATGCAGGCAAAACATCAATGCACATAAAATAAAAATAAATTATTAAAAAACAAAATGGTTTGAACACAATTATATAAGTATTACATTAAATGTAAATGGAATAAACTCTAATGAGCAGGTGAAGATTAAATCAGACTAAATCAAGAAAGTGAGATCCAACTTTGTACTCTTCACAATAGACCCACTTTAAATACAAAAATACAAATAGAAGCTGGGCAGTGGTGGCACACACCTTTAATCTCAGCACTTGGGAAGCAGAAGCAGGAGGATCTCTGTCCAAGGCCAGCCTGTTCTACAGTGTGAGTTCCAGGACAGCCAGGCCTGCACATAGAAACCCTGTGTCTAATACAAACAAACAAACAAACCACAACTAGATCAAAAATGAAAGATGGGAAAACATCTCTATCATACTCATTGTGTGAAAGCTGAAGACACTGTGTCAATCAAGGTAAAGTAAACTTCATACAAGGTACACTATGGAAAACAAAGAGACACACCTGTAACAGGAAGCAGGTTGTTTGAAGGCCAGGGAGATTGCTCAACAGGCAAAAGTGCCTGCCACCAAGCCTTAACCGAGTTCAGTCCCTGAGATGTCACCTGGTGGAAGGGCAGACTGACCACCATAAGTTGTCCTTGTCCTCTGACCTACATATACACAATGTGACATACATGCACACAAAAATAAACAAAGTGTTTGGTTTGTTTTTTTAAAGAAGATACAGTAGTAAATGTCCATGTATGTACTGGGTAGTTTAATGTCAATTTTATACAAACTGGAGTCATCAGAGGAAGGAGCCTCAATTGAGAAAATGCCTCCATAGGATTGGGCTATAGGAAGACGAGAAGATTAATGGGTGAGGGCCCAACCCATTGTGGGGCCATTCCTGAGTTGGTGGTCCTGGGTTCTATAAGAAAGCAGGCTGTGCAAGCCATGAGGAGCAAACCTGTAAGAGCTCTCCTCCACGGCCCCTGCTTCCAGGTTCCTGCCCTGTTTGAGTTCCTGTCCTGACTTCCTTAGATGCAGAAGTGTAAGCCAAAAAAAACCTTTCCTCCCCAACTTGCTTTGGTCATGGTGTTTCATCATAGTAACAGTAACTCAAGGACAATATATCAAATAACAAAAATAAAACATGATGCAAAAATAGAAACAGTTTTTTTGTTTTGGGGGTGTTTTTTGTATGTTTGTTTTTGGGGTTTTTTGTTTGTTTGTTTGTTTGTTTGTTTCTTGGTTTTTCGAGACAGGGTTTCTCTGTGTAGCTTTGGGGCCTGTCCTGGAACTAGCTCTGGAGACCAGGCTGGCCTCAAACTCAGAGATCTGTCTGCCTCTGCTTCCCGAGTGCTGGTATTAAAGGCATGCACCTGGCTTAAAAACAGTTTAAATGGATATTGGAATATTTTAAACATTAGGGGCCAAACTATGTCTCAATGGGTAATGTGCAAGTATGAAAACCTGAGCCTGGATCCCTGGCATCCTTGTAAAAAGCACACACACACACACACACACACACACACACACACACACACACACACACACCAGATTCTTGCTGATCTGCCAGTCTAGCCGACATGGTGATGAATCAGGAGGATCTCAGCCTGGTCTACAGAGCAAGTTCTGGGACAGGCTCCAAAGCTACAGAGAAACCCTGTCTCGAAAAACCAAAAACTTTAAAAATTAAAAAAAAAAAAAGAGTTGCCATGGTCATGGTGTCTCTTCACAGCAATAGAAACCCTAACTAGATGGCTGACTATACTGATGTCTTTGGGGAGAAATCAGGATGGAGATGGGGGTAGATGGGGAACCTCTGGGGATGGAGCCCGAAAAAGCAAAAGCATTTCAGAAGGGATGGAACTCAGCAAACTGTATTTAAGGTCTGTGCATTTCAACCTGGTGGTGGTGGTGGTGGTGGTGGTGGCAGTGGTGCCCACCTCTAATCCCAGCACTGGGGGAGGTGGGGCTGGCAGAGGCAGGCAGATCTCTAAGTTTGAAGCCAGCCTCATGTACAGAGAGAGTTCCAAGAGAGCTGTTACACAGAGAGACCCTGTGCATTTCACTATATATAAACTATACTTACTAAATAACACCTACAGCACAAAGCGGTGGAAAAGAAGAGGATATACAGGACCAGCAATGACAGGTAACAGTCCTGGACCCTTCAGGACATGGCTGCATTGCACAGCAGTACGTGCAAAGACCTCTGAGTTGCCAAGAATGGCTTGTGTTTGGTGGGATGCCGCAGAAAGTGACTGAGGTGAAAGGTGAGGAGGGAGAAAAAAAATGCCCTGTTACTTGGTGACTGAAAATGGCAGGCTACTTAGTGAAGGGTTCACCAGGAAAGGAGCTGACCCCGAATATCCCAGATGTTATTCATCTACCCAGGAGGGCACTCGTCAAAATGCCAAAGCTGCAGCTGGAGAGGCGGCTCAGGGGTAATAGCATTGGCTGCTCTTGCAGAGGACCCAAGTTTGGTTCCCAGCACCCATATCAGGCAGCTCACAACCACCTGTAACTTCAGTTCCAGGGGGTCCAGTGCCCCACCAAGGACACGTGTATACACATAAATTCATACAAGCAAGCACACACACACACACACACACAGAGAGAGAGAGAGAGAGAGAGAGGTAAAAGCCACAAATTTGTCCCACAAAAATTTCCACAGATGGTACTAAATCCTGTGGCCAGCCACTCCAGTTTCAGTTAAGAAGCCTCTGCTGAGGTGAGAGCTGTGATGAACACCTGCCTCCCGGTTCTGGGGGGCTCTCAACCCAAATCTTAGACAATACACCCTGGTGGGGGAGCAACAAACAGCTGTAGTTAAGCCACCACACTGAGGCCTACAGCTGCTGCTCTCTTGAAAGGTAGGGACCCCAAAACAGGGCTAATGAGAACACTCTTGCCTGCATAGACTGCGTTAAGAGAAAGGGCTCTGGTTGTGGTGGCGCACACCTTTGATCCCAGCACTGGCAGGGGCAGAGGCAGGTAATTTCTGTGAGTTCAAAGCCAGCCTGGTCTACAAAGTGAGTTCCAGGACAGTTGGGGCTAAACAGAGAAATATGGTCTCAAAAAACAAAGAGAGAGGGGGTAGGGGTGGGAGATGAGAACTATGCCTAAGCTGAGTGCTAACTAGCCCCAGAGAGATGAGACATGAAGGAGGAAGAGGGAGGTGGGACTAGGGTCCTTTGGCTGTCAAAAATTCTTTGTGGAGGCTCCATTATCAGCCATGGAAACGTGGAGCCAAGAAATTGTATTGTTTTCCCCCTAGTTATGCAAACATTTGTGTGTCAAACCTCTGCCTGGGGTGGTGGGAAAGCAGGAGTCATTACTGTCTGAGTGAGCCTGGTGCTCTGGCACTGCAGGTACACAACAAGCTGTAACAACAGCCATCCCTGGCTGTGACGCTCACATATGATCCACATTCAGTCCCTGTCTTCAAGACATGTAAAAAACATTCAAGGCAATCACTGTCCTGAATCCCAATAAGTTCATTATTCCATGGCTAAGTTGTTGCCCATGTGGCTAACAAACACGTGACAGGAAAGAGTTTCCTAAAACTCCCAACGCTTCCCCTACCCATGACCTCAGCTCAGGATGCAGACTGGCGATGTCCCCAAGCTTGAACGACAGTACTCTCAAGGCCTGGTGTCCACCAAGATTACCAAGCAGCTTCTCTGTGCCAGGCTTTGCCATCTATGAGCCTGATTTATTTTTTCCAATAAGAGAAAAGATATAAGACCCTCTGAGCGAAGTGTGCCTAATATATATCACAATATTTATTTTTGGTGGAGTAATAGATCGGTCTTGCGGGAAAGTGGAGAAAAGGCATCTTGTGAACACGGATGTAAATCAGTCACTCTGAACACCTCGGGGAATCTATATTCTCACCCCCTGCTAACTCTACTGTGAAATAAACAACTGACTTCTTTACAGGCCCCATTTTATTTGTTTCTTGTCTAACGCTAAAGACAGAGTTAAGGACAGGAGGCCCAGGAAGTAATTGCTTCTCTAATGCCCAGTCTCCCCAAAAGACTGGCAACCCAGAGAGAAAGTAGAGAGACATCCATCCATCCGCGGGTGCTAACAGCGGCTGGCCCACCGGTGAGGAACCAATGCAGGAAGTTCTAAGGAGGAGTTGGAAGGGTGTGACCGGGCTCAAGACACAAGAGTCTCCTGAGGGATGTGTCCAGTTATTACAGCTTGTCTGCACCTAAATCAAATGAACTACACAGCCAAGGCAAAAGGGAAACGGAGGGGCAGGGAAGACAAAGTATTTTCGATGGGTCTGCAAGCCAGCTCTTCGAGACGAAGCCATTTCGATCTGAGCCATTCCTAATATTAATTATCCTACGCATCTCCCAGACTCCCATTCACATGCTACAAAGAACACAACGCCTTTTAATTTTCCTACCTGTCCCTGGTACTGGTGATGATAAATCAGAGACAGGGAGAAACCACACATGACTAATGAACCAGCCTACTAATGAGGAGCAAAGACCATCCAACAAGATGACAACATCACCTGTCACAGCCAGCAATATCCTGGAGGCTTGGGGGTGGCAGGCCCCGAGGGCAGAGCCAGGGACATGCTTGCCAAGCCAAAGGCACTTTGGGACAATTAAAAGCATCCTCCAGGTGCCTGCTATCCAGGCAGAAAAGAGTTCATTCACCTCCACCCCCTTCAAATTAGCCTTGGAAAATTACTGATCCTTTTAGGCAACCTCTTGGGTGGCTGAGCCATTAAAGCCCTTAAACCTGGTTGGAGGTCCCTGTAAGCCTCCTTGGGAACACAGGTGCTCTTGGGGCAATGATCCAGTCTCAACTACCAGCAGCCATAACTGTTCATTTACAGATCTCTCCCTCTCCTCTTCTCTCCTCTCCTCCCCTCTCTCCCTCTTTCTGTGTGTGTGTGTGTGTGTGTGTGTGTGTGTGTGTGTGTGTGTGTGTGTGTGCTGCATGTTAAGAGAAGGTGCACAAGCCCACGTATGCGTGCATATGGGGCCAGAGGTCAACCTCACGCTGTTATCCGTCTTGCTTGTGCTTTACCTCTAAGAACAGCAATTCTTTTTACATTTATTTATTTTGTTTACAGGGAGGGGTGCAACACACATGTCGTAGCACCACAGTGAAGGTCAGGGTAAGATTTTTGGAAACAGTGCGTCTCAGGGATCAAAGGCAACTTGTCAGGCCTGGCAGCAGGTGCCTTAACATGGCTCCCCCGCCCACCCCGCAGGCTGACTGACCAATAAATCTAAAGGATCCACCTGTCCCTACCTCCCTATGACTGGGATAAGAAGGACACAGCATCAAGCTCTGCTTTTTGACATGGTTTCTGAGGTTCAAACTCAAGTCCTGAAGAACTTTACCAACTGACCAATCTCAGCTGTCTTAGGTTTCTATTGCTGTGAAGAGACACCATGAGCACCACAACTCTTATAAAGGACAGCATCTAATTGTGGTGGCTCACTTACAGTTTAGAGTTTCAGTTCATTATCATCATGGCAGGACAAGGCAGCCTGCAGGCAGACATGGTGATGAAGTGGTAGCTAAAAGTCCTTCATCTTACAGGCAACAGGAAATCGACTGCAATACGGGGTGATATCTTGAGCATAGGAAACCTCAAAACCTGCCCCCTCAGTGACACACCCTCCAGCACCCTACTCCAACAAAGCCACACATCCTAATAGTGCCGTTCCCTATGACATTACAGGGGTCAATTACATTCAAACTACCACATCAGCCCAATATATAGATCTTGAATAAAACTGAATTGGTATTCAAGTATCTGGGCCAACTAAATGTCACACCAGATCCAAGTACTAGGGCAGATCCACGAACACACAGTAAACAGGGAGGCAGGGGGAAGAGAGGAGCACTCTCTGAATTCTGGTCTCTTGGTTTTACCATGTCAAGACCAAGACCTGAACCACAATCAGAGTGGAACCAGGCAGGATTCTTTGCAAGACTGCTGTGAGGTGGTGACACATGAGAGACCAGGGCCAACTGGACAATGAAGCAGAAACTCAATCCAGGTTCTCTTGGCCCAGACAAGCACTTCAGGAAGAGGAACCAGAAGGAATAGTCCTTCCTATAATTTGTCCAACAGTAACATATGGGCTAGGAGAACACCCAAAACCCATGACCAGTATCATGGCTCTAGATTGCCATTCTGTTTGACAAAAGTCCCCTTTATTGGGAGGGAACCACAAGGTTTTTCAGATCAGCAGCCCACCATCATGAATTTAGAACAGTGTAAGTTACTTCCCTGGAATGTGATGCTAACAGAGTGCCCATTCCCAACTCTTCTATGTAAGAAAAGCCTGAGCTTGAATCCACGGGCCATCCCCCAACGGACAAGGACTCCCATTCCTTATCAAACATGTCCAACCTGCAGCTCTCAGGTTGCACATGTCCCAGGACAGCTATGAATGCATCCCAACACACATGTGGACGACACACAAAGCATCCCTATGGGTCCATATGGTCATCAGATCTGGAAAAAGAAGTAGTTAACAAGCCTGCTCTCTTTTGTATTCTAGCTAACATCTTTGCCCTTCATGAGCACAAGCTGTAGAGCCAGCCATTCTACCCCATCTCCCAAGTTCAACCTGAGCGCTGGGAATAACTAAATTAATCAACATTTAGATAGCTATTTATGGGTATAAGCTAGGGATACAATAATATCCATCACTGCCATCAAAACCAACACATGATTGCACTTGACCTCATGGGACCAGGAGGTGCAAGGATGCCTGGTGTCCCTGATGGTCATGGAAGTCTACAGAGGGGCCAGAGCTGGACCAGTGTCCACCAACAGCCTATCACCTCTCTTTCACCCAATCCTACAGGAAGGTTCAGGCAGGAAGGGACGTGACTTGCCTAAAAAGAGATGGCTGGCAGCTGAGACACCGACCCTTGTTCTCTTGATCCCCCATCTCCAACACATTGCTTTCTCCATGGTTCCAAAACCTAGAGGTGACAAAGTATCCCCGACACATGAATAACCACAACCTGCCACTTCCACACATCTTCTCAGCACAGGTCATCTCTCAGACCTGAATGTTCACAAATACATTTACTTGATCGGGAGCCAGTGTCCAGTTTCCATCCACTCCCATCTATCACCCTCTCGGATTCTGTTCCAATGCTTATTTTCACTTTAAAAATCTCATCTTATAAGAACAGGGCTCTTTTTATCTGATGCTAGCTTTACTTCTCCTTGGGTCTAATCAATCCATGTCTGGAAATAAACAAACCAGAAACAAAAGTCACTGGCCTCTTTAAAATGATTCACCCCCAGGCATGACACAGAGAAACAGAAGGAGAACCACGAATAGGCACCTCCAGCAGTAGTCCTACAGATGCCTCCTCTTTTGGGACAGCAGGGACAGTCACCGTATGTTAACTTCTAAAAGACCCCACCCACCATTTTCAGGATGGAGACATGGTGTAGGGTTCAAAGTCAAGTAGCCTGAAAAGACCACAGGTCCCCAAACATAACTGTGAATATCACTCTGAGGAGCTCGCAGTCTCCAAGACAGATCCAGCAGGCTGTGGAATAGCAGTTGCAAGGAACCCCAAGCATGCCTCCAGCTATACCAAGGGTGTAAGGAGATGACACATCACAGCTCCAGATACCTGGCAACAATGTAGCCCTCCTCCTGCTGTGTTATTTCACACCCACCTGCAAAGCAGAGTCCTCACACCTCCTACCAGCCCCAGCCACTGCAGAAAGTTGGAACCCCAGCCTCTGCTAGTAACAAAGGCTGTCTCTGCATGGACAGAGCCAAGTTCCCCTCCAGCAGCCAGGCTACCACTCCCCGCCCCCAGCCAGGGGGACTCCAACCTAGGCTTTCAGAACAGTTGCTGTACCTCTTCCACAGTACTGAACGCTCAATCCTTTTGGAGATCTTTTTGACAATTTCTTGGCAGCTCTAGGCATCCCATGAGAAATGGCATACATGCATGCAATGTGTGTGTGATTGATTTCACTGGGGGCTGCAGCCCGCCACGGAGGTTCAGAAGACTGTAAAGAGGGCCTGTGTTAGGAAGCAGCTTCGGAAAAGAGAAAGGCAAATGGCATAGGTGAACTGGGCACAAGACAGCCCCTTAAAAGAAAGAGGAGAAATGATGTCTCTTGCTTAATTATTGCAAATTCTAGTCTTTGATTAATCTTCGAGAGTTGAGTGACAGTTGGG
Source organism: Cricetulus griseus (assembly GCF_003668045.3). Lineage (NCBI taxonomy): Eukaryota > Metazoa > Chordata > Mammalia > Rodentia > Cricetidae > Cricetulus > Cricetulus griseus. Next base: position 18,583,701 of record NC_048595.1, on the reverse strand, counting down.
AAACTGAGAGCTGCTCATGTGCACACATGAGCATGCACACACTAAGGACTTAGCTTCTGCGTGACTTCACATGTCCTGTGATTACTTGTTAAGAGTCTCAAACAGGGCTCTGAGTGGCACCTTTGGGTACAAGCAGACATAAATGGTGCTGAGATGGGTACTGGGAAGAAAGGCAGCTCCCACAGAGGAAGAGGGTAGCGAAGCCCTCCAGTGGCTCTAGTAGATCTTGGCAGGGGAGACCCTAAAGGTGCTGCCTGTTCTCTCTAGAAATGGAAGCAGGTCTGCCGACTTCCTGCAGTAAACTCAGAGGTCCCAACTGCAGCAGTGCTTTCCTTCTGGGTCCCCAGGAAGAGGAGAGCATCCTCTTCTTTCCAGGGAGGAGACCCTGGCCCACTCCTTGCTCACAACCCCCTTGTGGCCTGGGGGTGTCACTGCAGCCCCCTCTGCTATGCTGGCCACACATCTCACACAGACCACTCTTAAGCTGGGGTGGGGCAGAATGTTCAGTACCAATGGCTTCTTGGCAACTGTCTGAAAGCCATGTCCAGGCTGGGTTTGTTTTTGATGTCATAAACTAAGACTGTGACTCAAAGTGATCCTTCGCCAACCCTCTGTGGCCCAATCCTTACAGGGAACCAGTCCACGACCCACCTCAATTAGCCAATAACATCAGAGTTTCTGCAACCACTGCTTTATTGATTATTTCTTCCTCTCTCACACGCAATTATGTACAATTGTTGCCAAAGCTCAGTAGAAGCAGTTAGCGGGAATGCTAGACATCCCTGGTTTGCGAGATGCTGAGAGATTACAAAACAGGATACCAAATACCTCACACATCTTGGGTTTCCATATCCTGCTGGGGCTCGGGGGAAGTCAAGACACAACACAGTGAGGGAAAATTTCTAGTGGCTTCCTCCTGTACAAATGCAAACTCGGGACCTAGAGCCCACTCCACACTAGACGCCCAGCAAGGGAAAGCGTGGAACCCACCAGGGCTGGGGACTCAAGAGGAAAGATCCGCCTAGAGGTTGCGAAGAGGCCATAAGCTAAAGCTCTAGTTACCCTAAGTATGCACCGAGGAGAGAGAGTAACTTTGGAGAGGGAGGCGGTGCTGCAGTGTGCCTGAAGGGTCTCAGGTAGACCAGGAGCTTACCTCTTTGACTTTCTCTCGCTGAGCTCGCACTAGACTCTGGGACTCCTTACTGTCATCATCAGTCCTTGTCCCCAAGACCGGGTGTCGAAGGCGGCTTCGGAAAGCATTGTAGTCGAAACTGAACCGGACGCTCTCTTCCCGCGGCCTGGGGGCTGCAACGCTGTTGCCCTCCTCCCGGGGCCCGGTGGGGCGGATGCGCCGCAGCCACCCTTTCCTACGGAGGACACCGACCCGGCGGCCGGGATCGTCCTCGCCCGGGGCCGGAGCCGCCGGGGCAGGGTTGGGAGGCGACTCCTGCTCGGACACCGGGTGGTGGCCGGCGTTTTCGGCCATCACCTCCACGCCGGGGTGCTTGGTCCGCGAGGCCAAGAAGAAGCGCTTGAGGCGAGAGGAGTGGGGCAGCAGGAACAGGGCGCCGAAGCACAGGGTGACGAGGCCCGAGAGGAAGAGCAGGAAAAGGAACTTCTGCGGCAGCCGCAGCCCCCACGGCGAGGCCGGGACGAAGCCCGGCACTTTCCTCACGAGCATCGCGGCGTGGCCAGCAGCAGGGGGCTGTCAGCTCCGCCGGGGCTCCCGGGAGTCGTCAGAGTCCTCAAGGGTGGGGAGCGAGAGCGCAGCGGAAGGGGTCCCCGGACAGGGCTGCGCACCCCGAGGCCGCCGATCTGGGACCCGCCCGAAGTTCAGGGAGTTTGGAGCGAGTCCTCCCGCGCGAGGGCGAGGGCGGGGACGCGGCGGCCTCGGCGGGGCCCGGGCGAGGGGAGCTGCTCAGCTGGAGCCCGGGCCCCGGGCCCGCCGTGCGCTGCAGCCTGCCCTCCGCCTGGTCCACCGAGCCCGCGCCCTCCCGCGCCTTCCCGCGCCGGAGCTGTCACATGCCGTCTGTGACGCCCTAGCAGGGTGCGCAGGGGCACACGAAGGCCCCTACCCGCCCGTACCCGAAGTTTCAGCCTCTGGAGCAGTTTGCAACGGGAGCCCCCGGGGCTGCAGCGCGAGCACCGCTCCTAGAGCGCGCGCACGGCTGGTGGTGACGGCGCGGGGCCCGGCGATCCGAACACGTCCACAACTTTGCTCCGCGGCGCACAGCTGCGGGACCCGGGGGCTTCAGACGCTCGCGCAGGCAGAGGGATGCCCGAGAAGCGCGTGCGAAGCCTGTAGCTGGCCCCGATCAGCCCCGGGATGGGAGGCTGTCTCTGCGCCCAAGAGCGTGGGCTCGGGCGCCGCAACTCGGGAGGGCGCGGGTCTCCCGCTGCGATCACCTGTTCCCGGCCCCGCGGCTCCACTCGCCGCGCAGCCTCCCCCGCCGCAGCTCCAGACGGGCCGCCGCCGCTCAGGCTCTCACTGCGACAGCGCCGCCGCCCCGCCCCCCGCCGGCCACGCCCTCAGGCCACGCCCACATGCGCGCCCCGCGCCCCGCCTCTCCGCCCGCCGCGGTGCCGCAGTATAGCCAATAGGGAGCCTACCATGGAGGGATGGGTGGGTGCTTGTCCAGGCCACGCCCCCCGCTCCCAGTACTGGCGCTGCGCTCCTCCATCCTGCTGGTTCCAACGGTCCAGCTGCGCGCTGTGGCAAGGGCGGGGTGCAGAGCGAAGCGAGGTCATTGGCTGCCTCCGAGGGATCACCGTTGGGCCACAGTCACCCATTGGTTTCTGCCCAGCATTTGCTGGACTCCGTGCGACCGAGACGCCCCCTCCACCGCCCACCTCCGCCTTGAGCCGCTCTGTGTTTCGGTCTCTCCCGGAAGGGCCAGGAGACCAGGTTGGTCTGGAAGGCTTTGCCCATCGTTGGGCGACCCTGTCACTTCTCAGCACCGGCCGGGGATTTTCAGGTTGTTGGTAGCCAGGGATGCTCAGAGCTCAGACCAGCCACGGTGGTTCCGCTGCTTCGTGCTGGGGGATGGGACTGGCTGGACCAAACCGGAGAGCTGTGGCCGCGGTTAGGTCTGGCTGAATCAGTATTTCCAGTGGTCCTTGAAAACCACCACCAAAAACGTGACCAAAGCTCTTGGGTGGGGTTAGAGAGATGCTAACCTGAGAAGCAAGAAGAAGGAGAGGGACAGAGAGACGCGGGGACCTGGACATATGCATGGGTCATACATACGACATGCATGTACGTACACATTTGCATTTTATGCATACAGAAACTGACGGGGGTGTGTGTGCTTGTATGCAAACATACACTTAATTTCAGCACGGACACCCAAAGCAAAGTGTCTAGACACGTCTATGTTAGCAAACATTGACATGTGCACAGGCGTACCCACAGACACCTCCACAAGCCCACACATACACAGGCATGTGTTGTCAGACACGTGTGACCCAGACTTAAAGCACTGCCATCCGTGGACTTTAGTCTGCGCCTTCCTTTGCTGTTAAACCTCACCGGGCAAAACAACGCTGCTGTGTGGGTTTCATGCAAAACACTTTACAGAGACAACAGCAGAGGGAGAGACAATTTAAGAGGTGTAATAGGCAAGGGGGAAAATATCTGTTTCAGCCGCAATTTAAAGTGAGACGCAGCATTGACAAGACAGAAAATACCGCAGGCAGCCCAGCCAGGCTCTCACCTCATAAATCTTGCCTCTTCCCCGAGGCCTACTGCAGATGGGCCACTGAGACTTCTAACCCCAGCCAGGCCATTGCCAGCACACCCACGCCTGACATTTAAATACCCCTGGCATATAAATTTCTCTCTACTGAAAATAAAAGACAAAAGACTGCTGTGGGTAACAGGTGCAGATATTCTGGTTGCTGGAGATGAATAATCCCTCCCAATACACCTAGCTTAAATGTAAATTTCTACTTCAAATGTTTCAGCCTCTTGTGAGCTTGGCTGGCAGGAGGCAGTTCCCTGGAGTTGGCTAGTCAATGAGGTAAGCTTGTGATCCCAAGACACGGTATACTGCTCAGAGGCCTAGCTTGGCTTCCCTCACATCTCCCTCGCCCAAGCTTCTCACTGGATCCCACAGGAAATGGCTGCCGTGTATTTGGAGAACAAGGCAGGGACTTCTAGTTTTAGCTTCTCTACCATTGTTCTGCACTGAGTGGGATGGGGGGAGGGAGTGCTCCCTGGAGGAGGTGGGAAAAAAGTTGTCTGAACAGGGTGCTCACTGGGATGAGACTTCGCAACCGGTCCCTGGCCGTGTCCTGAGAGTCGGGCTAAGTAGAGCCACAGAGGCACTTGAGGCTCACACTGATAGAATGTGGGTGTTTTAAACATAGTCAGCTCTCTGAGGCACACCTCCTCCTCCAGACCTCTAGTCCCTGTACACCCTCGCACACTGTGGCTCTTCTCCCAGCGGCTGGGTCTCTGCACTCCGGCGTGTGCAAAGACCCTCACGGCAAGAACTGGAGTCTGCCTGGCTCTGTGACTTCCCTGAATCTCAACCTCAATGCCGTGCCCTTGAACCCTGTGTCTGTTGAGCGCATCAGTGAATGAATGAGTAAATACCCATTTACAGAAGAGGAAAAGTGAGGCTCAAGGAAGGCCACAAGCTGAACATTTTCTAGGAAATTCTTCATTTACTCCTCAGAATAATCTTACTCGGTGGGTGTTATTAATAGCTTCATTTCACAAAAGACTTGGAGGGATTTGGGATAAGTGAATAAGTCTTTGTCTTAATCAAGGTTCTCCAGGAAAACAGAACCAATAGAAAGATTTCTTCTGAGAGGTTGACTCACGTGAGTGTGGAGGCTTGGGCTGGAGCCCCAGGCAAACCATCGCTAACTCCAGAAGCACTGAGCATAGGAAAAGGGGGGGAGGCAATCATAGGCCTCCATCTGAGCCTGAAGATCCCAGAACTGGAAGCCCCAACATCCCACAGCAGGAGATGGCTATCTCAGCTCATCCTCCCTTGGTATTTTCTGTCTCTGTGCAAGCCCACACTGGGTTAGGGATAGCCCCTGTGTAGCTGAAGCTAGACCTTTACTCAATCCATGTCCTCCCAGACAGTCTCAGGATGGTGTCTTCCCCGCTATCTAAGCATCCCCCAGCCCAGCCAACTGTCACACAGTTACCCATCACAATATCTTTCTCAGTTGAACTGGAAACACAGCCCAACCACATTTCTACAAAGCTGTTCTGTTCACAAACACTCAAACTGGCGGGTAGATATTACACAAATCTGGCTTCTGGCACTAAGATGAGCAGAGTGTGGTCCCTGTTGTTACTTCTTCATCCCGTGAGAAACTATATTGAACACCTACCTACTATATGCCAGGACCAGAGGAGCTGAGGATTCAGCCCTGAGTAAGACACAAAGCTTCCCTTCAAGGGGATTCTTATTTGGAAGGCAATGCAGATGGATCTGACCTGTTACGAAGGAACCAAGTACCTCTACCCTGGGCCATTGCTCCATGTCCATCCTGTCCAGCCGGAGTAAGTCTCTCTGACAGCAGGCTTCAGATGCCTTCTTTTTTTATGTGTATGTGGTAGGGAGTGGTATTCATGTGTATGCAGGTTCATGTGTGTGTACAGGTTTACATGTGTGTGCACTATGTGGTCAAAGGTCCACCGTAGTTTTTGAGACAAAGTCTCTCCCTGGGCCTGGGGCTCACTGAATCAGCTAGGTTTGATGGACAGCAAGTCCCTAGGACCCACTTTTCTCCACTTCCACAGTGCTAGGATAAGCAGCCACCACTCCTGGCATTTTAAATAGATGCTCAGGATCAAACTCAAGCCTCAAGCACTTCACCAAATGAGCATCTTCCTGGCACTCAGATGCCAGGAAGGAAATTGGGGTTCTGCAGTGTGACATGTCCTGAGCCACACAAGGAATAATTTGCAAATGTTACTTTAAGCATAGGCCCATCAAGGGCTGGTGAGATGATGGTGGGAAAAAAAAAGTGCTTGTTGCTGACCCTGAGGAGCAGAGTTTGATTCCTGGGACGTACATAATGGAAGAGGGAACTGACTTTTGCAAGCTGTCCTCTGATCTCCACATACGTGCTATGGCATGTGTGTTCCCATACAACACACATGGGGGTAGGAGGGGGATCTGTTAATGTTTGTAACTGAGAGTGCTGAGGCGCTGTCTATAGGAAAGGATCTTTGCAAAGCATGTTGGAGAAGCCAGGTATGGTGGTGCATGCCTAGACTCCCAGCCTTTGACAAGCTGGCGCAAAAAGATTGTCACAAGTTCAAGGGCAGCCTGGGCTACAGATTAAGACTGTGTCTTAAACAAAACAGCATGCCAGAAAAATTAAATTATTGGGTCATGAAAACCACCTCCAAGAGCCAGCAAGATGGCTCAGAGGACAAGAGCACCTGCTGCCGGGTCTGATGACCTGAGTTAGATCCACATGGTAGAAGAGAATCTATACAAGTGATCCTCTGACCTACACACACACACACACACTCTCACACACACACAGACACACACGCACACACACACACACACACACACAGAGAGAGACACAGACACACACACATACACACACACACACAAACACACACGCACACAGACATACACACACACACACACACACACACACACACACACACACACACCAGGTGTGGTGGCGCACACCTTTAATCCAAACATTTGGGAGGCAGAGGCAGGTGGATCTCTGAGTTCAAAGTCAGCCTGGTCTACAAAGCAAGTTCCAGGAGAGCCAAAGCTGTTACACACACACACACACACACACACACACACACACACACACACACACACACACACGGGGACAATGAATAGAGTGCAATGTCGGGGGCCAATGTCCCTCACTGATAAGGACAGGACAGGCACTCAGGGAAGGAGGGTCAGATGAACTTTTGTTTCCCCTCTGTAGTGCTGAGAATCAAATCCAATGCATCGCCCAAGCTAAGCAAGCGCTTCACCCCTGAGCTACATCCCAGCCCTCTTTTCACCTGTATACTTTGACACTAAATTATCCAGGATGGCTTAGAACTCATGATCCTCCTGCCTCAGCCTCCCCAGGAGCTGGGATCACAGGCCTGGCTAAATGAACATTTTTAAGGACTGAAGTGAAGGATGCGGAGGCCTCTGGGATGCACTGCTGTAGCCCCTGCTGGTGTTGTCTGGGACTGGGAAGGGTTAGGCATTTGGAAGACGATCTGGGTCATGGCAGACGGGGCACTGGCACCCATATCCAGGACTCTAGCATATGTCTGAGGTGGGAGTGCGAGCCTAGGTGAGGAGCCACTGAATCTCTCACACTAGGAAGGCTCTAGGCAGCTGCGGAATCTGAATCTCAAGTGGCCATTAGCCCCGTTTAGATTCACAGACAGAGAGAACCAAGCTGTCTGGGAGATAACCATCAGACAGCTCCCTAATGGCCACCAGACAAATCCATCCCAGGCAGGAGACACTTAGACAACCAGGGGTGGGGTAACAGTATTCTCTCCTCCCCAACCCACGGCACACCAGTTATTCCTGAGATCAAAGGCCCTGCAGTCATCTTGGGTTCATCTCAGCAGGCTGACATCAGCCAATACCTCTGCTGGGGACCAGATATCAGGGTCACAGAGCCAAAACTCTCTGAAGCTGCCGTTCAGTCCTTTCAACTCTGCTTTTGTCCCTAAGCCCGCTACAGAGTAGCTGTCAGCTACATCTTCAGCCCGGGCCCTGGAGTCCTAGTAGTAGCGGCAAGGTTTCTCCAGGGCCCTGGAGACATTGTGGTCAGGGAGGGAAGCCACTGCCGTGGGTCAGGGATGCCACTCAATAGACCTACATTTCCACAACCCAGTCCCATACATCAAGGGTAAAGAGGTAAGAAACTTGGCCAAGGGCCAAGGCACTGCAGACAGGCACATGTGTAAGTCCTGGCTTGGTCACACATGGGCTGGTGATTCTGGGCAAATTGCCCGAGCTCTCTTAGCCTTGGTTTCCCATCTGTCCAATGGTGTTGATGCAGACCAAGCATGCTACCATTCTCAATGAATGAAAAGAGAGGACAGCTCCTAGGTGTGGTGGAGGAGACGTTTATTGTAGATAAAAGAGAGGAAATAGCCAGAGGCAGAGATAGAGGCATCTGGGAGAGTCTAGACTGAGCTGGGCCATGTGAGGAGAGGGGGCAGGGGGGAGACCAAGAACGGGGACCTGGGCCAAGAGAGGGTATAGCCAAAATGGCTGATGAGCTGGGGAAAAGTAAGCACAGCCGGGGCCCTGGACTGGAGTTTCAGGTTGAGGGCAGGATATGCCAGGTATTGGTGGTGCTGAGAGAGTGGTGGCCAGCACCCACTTTGATATGTCAATAATCACTAGTTAGCTGTTTGCTCTGAGTTTGAGAACTAATGATCAACAAGTTTCAGAACCGGGGTTTTTGGATTCGGGACAGCCAACTAGCAAAGCTTATGAAAACAGTGAAATATATATAGAAAATCTGAAATTCTGCTCGTCCCAGGCATTGCTGGTGAGGAACCCTCACCTGCCTCTGTGCGGATGTGAGGGTAGCATGAGGCAGCTAGGAAGCCTGGAGAGATGGCATGCTCCTGCTTCAGGACAGAGACTGGGCCCACCTGTTCTTGGTCTGCTCCCAAGGCCAAGTCCTCCATCTGATGCAGAGGGGAAGGCGGATGACCCTGGAGACCCAGTCACCCACACCAGTGAGCACTGGGCAAATCCCCAGCCCACCCCGCCCTGGGAAGCTGGGTTTGTTCCTCTGTGGAGTGGAGACAGCCTGGCTGGCTGTACATAAGGTGCCCATGGAGACCAAAAGAGGACATTTCTAAGTGCAACATCTCAGTCAGTAAAATGGTTTCCATACAAGCATGAGGACATGAGTTCAGGTCCTTAGCAGCTGTATGAGAGCCTGTGGCAGGGTACACCTGTACCCCTAACAATGGAGCTAGCCAAGTCACTAAGCCCCTGGCCCAGTGAGAGGCCTTGTCTCAGAAAATAAGCTGTGAGACTGGAGCTGTTGCCCCCGCCATGGAGCCTCCATAGCCATCAGTCCAGAGTTTACAAGTTTCCACGAGCTTGGTTCAGCTGTCTCTGTAGATTTCCCCATCATGATCTTGACCTCCCTTGCTCATATATTCCTTCCTTCTTCTCTGACTGGATTCCCAGAGTTCAGCCTGGTACTTAGTTGTGGATCTCTGCATCTGGTTCCATCAATTACTGAATAAAGGCTCCATGATGACAGCTGGGGTGTTCACCAATTTGATTACAGGGGAAGGCCAGATCGGGCATCTTCTCCACTATCGCTTGGAGACTTAGCTGGGGTCATCTTTGTGGATTCTTGGGGGTTTCCCTGGCACCAGGTTTCTCCCTGATCCCAGAGTGGCTCTCTTATCAAGCATTTCTTTCCTTGCTCTCCCTCTCCGTCTTTTCCCTCCTCAGCCATCCCATTCCCTCGTATTCTCATGCCCCTTCCCCTCCCTTTACCAACCCCCTCGCCCCCAGCTTACCTGGGAGATCTCATCTAATTTCCCTTCCCAGAGCGATCCATGTGTCTCTCTGTATGTGGGAGACAGTTGTGAAGCTTGGGCTATCTGAGGGAGCCCTGACTGTAGGACCAGGATCTATTCCTGCTGCATGAGCTAGCTTGTTAGAGCCCATTGCCTATGAGGAAATGCCATGCTCAGCCTTAACACAGCAGGGAGAGACTTGGTCCTGCCCAACTTAATGTGCCAAACGGTGTGACTCCCCATGGGAGCCCTTACCTGTTGGGAGGAGTGGGTGGGGGATGGGCTGAGGGGAGGGGAGGAGGAGCAAGGAGGAAGGGTGGGAAGGAGAACTTTGGTGGGAATGTAAAATGAAATTAAAAAAAATTTTTTTTTGATTTTTCGAGACAGGGTTTCTCTGTGTAGCTTTGGAAAAAAAAATTTTTTTAAAGAGCTGTTGCTCTTGCAAAGGACCCAGGTTTGGTTTCCAGCACCCACACAGCTGTTCACAACCATCAGTGACTCCTATTCTAACCTCCACAGACACCGGTCACCCTCACGATGCATATAAATGCAGGCAAAACACACACACACACACACACACACACACACACACACGCACACGCACACACACACACACACGCACGCGCACACACACACACACACGTGCGCGCGCGCGCGCGCGCACACACACACAAAGCAGCAGCAGGGGCGTTGGTGGCTCACTCCTTTAATCCCAGCACTCGGGAGGCAGAAGCAGGTGGAGCTCTGTGAGTTCGAGGCCAGCCTCATCTACAGAGTGAGTTCCAGGACAGCCAGGACTGTTTCACAGAGAAACTCTTGTCTGGAAAAACCAAACCAAACAACCAAACAAACAAACAAAAAGAAACAAAACAAAACAGCAGCAGCAGCAGCAACAACGAAAAACCAGTAAGTTAGAGAGTAACCAAGGAAGATACTGGCCATGAACCTCTCCATGCGTATAGATTCACATGCACGCACACTGTCAGACACACATGGACACACTCACATGAACATGAGCACACACATAAACAAAACAAAGAGCCAGCCATGTCTCGTGTCCTAGTGGCAAGCAATGGCCCCAGCCCCAAGAAGGATCTGGAACTTGAGTTTCAAGGAAGCACCATGGCCAAAACACTCTGTCCAGTCCCCTGTGAGAATGCAAATCCTTCAGCTGTCACTCTGATGTTCAGCACCTGGGCACGGTCCCTGCCTGAGTGACTACAGACAATCATGACTGTTTGTGCTGAATGCTGCACAGATAAGCTCTCCTTCCAGAAGTTTGGGGATGTCCACCCAGCATCGGGAAGTTGCAGATGTGCACTCCAAGGCCCAGAGTACTTGATCAACTTCAGTGCTAAACGGAGCAGATGTCTCTGTCAGTACCTGAGGAGCCCATCTGGAACTACTCCTACCAGCACTGCTGCCCATCAGGTCCTCCAGGGTCCTGTGTCCCTCGCTTGCCATGGTGTGAATGGGAGCCGAGGACCTGGAACACAGAAGGGACTAACTGTCAGCTATTATTATTATGGCACTGGTGCTTTTCAAAGGGCATGGCAAAGAAATGTCTTTGACTCTCATAAAAACAGGCTTCCAAAAGCTTTCATCAAGCCCTGTAATGCTGGAGATAAAACAGTGTGCTGAAAATACAGCCCTGCCATAATTTCCCCACCTGTTCCCACTTCCTAAGTAAGATCAAGAAGATTCTGTTGGAGGGGGTGCCCACAGATGCAGTGACACTGGTTATCTTCCTTTATTATTTTCTATGGTTTGGGGGGGTTGTTTGTTTTGTTTTGTTTTGTTTGCTATTCAGTGTTGTTTGGTTTTGGTTTTAGAGACCCAGTCTCACTTAGTAGACTTGGCCAGCCTTGAACTCACAGAGATCTGCCTACTTCTTCCTCCCAAGATCTGAAGGTTACAAGTGTGTACCCATACACCCAGCATGCCTTATTTTTTGAAACAGGTTCTCTCAGTGAACCTGGAGCTCACCAATCCCTCTAGACTGGCTAGCCAGTGAGCCCCAGGGATCTGCCTGTCTCTATTGCCCCCACAGTGCTGGGTGACAAGCTTGGCATGGTGACACTTTGTGGGTTCTGGGGATCTGAACTCAGGTCCTCATGCTTGTCTGGCAAGCACTTTACCATGTCAGCCATCTCTCCACCCCCACCCCCACCCCCACCCCGGTCTGTTGTTTTTTTAATAGGCATTAGTCAAGGCTCCAAAGTCAATGACAAGTCTTGAAGTCTCTGCCTCTAGGGTCCAAATAAGGGGAAGGGTGGAGGCTGAGGCAGGAGCTGGGCAAAGAGCATCTGGACCAAAGAACCAAGGGAAAAATCACTCAAAATGAACACTGCTGGCATTCAAGTGTGTGTCTTGAGCCAGATAAATAAGGCAGAGAAGCAGAAGGCCTCACGCACTGCATTTCAGCCGAATCCTGTCTTGTAAGGGGTTGTGTGATTCTAGACAAACCACTCCATCTGCTTAGGCCCGAGTTTCCTTGACCCTGAGGTGAAACAGGTGTTAGTCTATCCTAAATGCTAATGTTCAAAGACATAAAAACAGCCAGTTCCGTGCAAGAAGGAATGTTGGGTGTGAAGGTGGGGTGCCATCAGTTAAGTTAGGTGTTCCTAAAGCCACATGCCGTCAGTTGGCTGAAATACCTAACAGGCCCCTCACCTTTCTTTGGCCAGGTGGCTTCCCATGGAAAGGGCACCCACAGTATCCCAAACGAGACAGTCAATGGACTAGAGCTTTATCCCTGTCCACAAAGGCTCTTCCACATTCCACAGATATGTTTTGTGCCTTGGTCCTAATTCAAATCCTTTTTCAAATGTGTCAAAACAGGTGTGATGGCACAAGCCTGATGTCCCAGCTCTCAGGAGACAGAGGCAGGGGACTCTGAGACCCTAACTTGAAAGTGTTTAAAAATTAAAAGGCTCTCTTTCTACATCTCCAAACCCTTGCGCAGAGCGGGACTGTCCCGCCCCCTGGTGGTTAAATAAAGTCATGTGGGTAGTTCTGGCCAATGAGCTGCAAGCAAGAACGACAGGTATCGCTCCTAGGCCAGAGCATGCCATCTCTGGTGCCATGTTCTCCACAGCTGTGGCTTGTCCACGCCGCAGGTGACTGGTTGAGATTGTGAGGCAGCTGTTCCGCCAGCGTGGGGTCGTAGTGATACTAAAGAGGAGAATTTCTGCAGTCTGCATTGGCCGCGGTGGCCCAGAGCCCCTAAAAGAGATTAACTCATGTTGCCTTGGGCTGCTGTATGTCTGAGTTTCTGAGCCACTGTGGTTTTTAACTTTTAAAACCCTTTCTCAAAAAGCAAAAATTAATTTTGCTATTATGTTCCAAGTGCATTCCTAAAGCCCCAGCAGTCAGGAGGTAGAGACAGAAGGATCAGAAGCCAAGGACATCCTCCCGTACACAGTCAGTTTGAGACCAGCCTGGGATACATGAAACCCTGTCTCAACAAAATAAAATGCTATTTATTTATATATTGGTTTTTCGAGACAGGGTTTCTCTGTGTAGCTTTGGAGCCTACCCTGGCACTTGCTCTGGAGACCAGGCTGGCCTCGAACTCACAGAGATCCACCTGCCTCTGCCTCTCGAGTGCTGGGATTAAAGGCATTTGCCACCAACACCCCACAATGATATTTAACCACGACATGCAAAATATTATCACTTCAGTCATTATGGGGGAAATCATGATTGAGATAGGTGAGTAGCTTCTTTAGGGCCTGATGCTCTGGTGGAACCCTCTGACGTAAGAATCTTAGGGAGAAGGTTCATTTCATTTTACAGGTCCATCACTGACAGAAGTCAGGACAGTAACTGGAGCAGGAGCTTGAAGCAGAAACCATGGAAGAATGCTCCTTGCCAGCTCACTCTCAGGCTCATGCTCAGCTAGCTTTCTTTTTCTTTTAAGATTTATTTTTATTTGACATGTATGGGAATTTTGCCTGAGTGTATGTCTGTGTCCTGCATGCATGCAGTACCTGCAGAGGCCAGAAGATGGTGTTGTTGGATTCCCTCTGTGTAGATGCTGGGAATCAAAACGCAGGTCCTCTGGAAGAGCAACCAGTGTCGTTAACCACTGAGACATCTCTCCAGGCCCCATAGGTAGCTTTCTTGAGTATCCTGGGACTATCTACCTAAGAAATAGTGCCACCCACAGTAGGCTGGGCTCTCCTACATAAATTGACAAGGAAGACAAATGCCCCATACACATTCCCACAAGCCAGACTGATCTGGATAATCCCTCAATTGCAACTCCCTTAACAAGTGACTCCAGACTGTGTCAAATTGACAGCTAAAGCCCACTAGGACAGTGACTTTTTTTCTTTATAAACAAAGTCTCCTCAGCTAGTCAAGCACATCAATAGTCAGATCAGGGCTGGAGAGATGGCTCAGAGGTTAAGCACTGACTATTCTTCCAGAGGTTCTGAGTTCAATTCCCAGCAACCACATGGTGGCTCACAACCATCTATAGTGGGATCTGGTGCTCTCTGCTGGTGCAAAGTTGTACATACAGAAATACACACACACACACACACACACACACACACACACACACACACATACAGATCAGTCCCAGTTCAAGTGTTCCACAAGCTCCAAAGGCTGTGGCTTCTAGACTGAACAGTAGTGGCTAAGGACCTCAGTTAAAACATTCTAGTCAGCCCGTTGGTGGTGGTGCAGGCCTTTAATCCCAGCGCTCAGGAGACAAAGGAATATGGATCTCTGAGTTCTAGACCAGCCTGATCTACATAGTGAGCTACAGGACAGCCATGGCTATACACAGAGAAACACTGTCTCAAAGAAAAAGTAAAGAAAGAAAAAGAAATCCATTGTCTCCTATGACAGACAATGGTGAGAGCTCAGGTTCATTTTTCTTGCTTTTCCTTTTCATTGTAATTGCTGCCATTTCCCTCATAGGCAGATCCACTCCCATCTCTCCCAATAAGACAGGAAGGAAGAGGGAAGGAGGGAGAGGGGAGGGACTATGAAGAGGCCAGGTCTTAAGTAAAAGAAAATTGTGTTGTGCATGGTGGTGCATGCCATGTCTCTGCACTTGGAGGATGAGTGGGGAAACTGAGTTCACGACCAGCATGAACTACACAGCAAGACCCTGTCTCAGAAGAAAAAAGAAACAAACAAACAAACAAAGCGAGGGCTGGAGAGACAGCTCAGAGGTTAAGAGCACTGGTTGCCCTTCCAGAAGTCCTGAGTTCAATTCCCAGCAACCACACAGTGGCTCACAACCATCTATAATGACATCTGGTGCCCTCTTCTGGCCTACATGCAGGCATGCATGCAGGTAGAACACTAATAGATAGATATAGATATAGATATAGATATAGATAGATAGATAGTGAGATATATATATATATGATGAGATAGATCAGTTGGTAAGGGCACATGCTGCCAAACCTGATGACCTGGCTTTGCTCCCCCAGACCCACTGAAGAAGAGCCCTGACTCCTGCAAGGAGCCCTCTGACTTCCTAAGTGTGCAATATGACCGAGACTTCACATCCGTGAAACCCCACAGCACTCAGATTACTAATGAGCATGTGTCCCTTGTCATCGCTCCCTAAACAGCAGTGCAGAATAAGTACTCACACAGCGCCCACACTTCAGTTACTGAGAGTAATCCAGGTGATCTATACCACACAGGACAATGCGTATGTTATGTGCAAATATTTATGTTATATGCAAACGTAGCAGCACTCTCTATAAGAGACATGGACATTCAAATCCTGCATCGGAGGGGGTCCTGGAGCCAGTCCTCCAAGGACCACATCCGTCCACCTTGGACACTGCATTGCTAACGCCATACCTCCATCGGATAACGCTGCCATGACCATGGGTGTGCACACGTGCTCTGTTTCCAGTTGCTGTCTCTAAATACCACAGACTGGATACTGAGATGATAGAGAATAAAGGTTTGTTCCACTCCTGAGTGTGGAGGCTGGGGGGCTAAGGGGCCACATCAGCAAAGGTCTTCACCAGTGAGGACTCTCAAGTCCCAAGACAGACAGGACATCATCCGTTGAGGCGGACTGCCCTACCCTGTGCCTCTCTTCCTTTTCTTAGAGAGCCACAGTCACATTAGGTTAGAACAGTGGTTCTCAACCTTTCAAACCTCAACCCTTTAATACAGTTCCTCGTGTTGTGGTGATTCCGACCATAAAATTATTTCATTGATACTTTGTAATTTTGCAACTGTTATGAATCATAAAGTAAACACCTGATATGCAGGCAATCTGATATATGACAGGGCCAGTCAACCCCCAAAGGGATTGTGACTCACAGTTTGGGAACCTCTGCGTTAGAGCCTCTCCCTGTGACCTCATTTAACCTCCATGAGGTTCCACCTTCAAAGACCACAGAGTTTCTGTCACCTAAATACACGGGGTCAGCAAGACTGTTCAGTGGGTTAGGGTGCTCACCTGAGTTCAGATCCCATACTCCACATGGTGGGAGGAGACAGATAACTCCCAAATATTGTCCTCTGTCCTACACATCCTGACACAGACAGACAGACAGACAGACAGACAGACAGACAGACAACACACACACACACACACACACACACACACACACACACACACACACACACACGAAAAAATGTAATTTTAAAAAATTTTAAATAAATACCTCACAATCAAGATTAAGTTTCAGTGGGAGTTTAGGTGACATTCAAGTCCTCACAGTGTGTAAACATTGAGTCCTTTTTAATTAATTTGTCATTGTGTGCCTATTATCGTGAAAATGGGTTTCCACAGCACTTGCCACTTAGGAAACTGGCTTCTTCAATTTAACAGTATGTCAGGGGCGTTTTTCCATGAAATTAAATAGTCTTCTACCTCATCCTTTAGAACAGCCAAATAGTATTTTTAAAATGGATGTACCATTGTGCTCCCTTCAGCAGTGCATATACTAAAATGGATATACCATCATTTATTTTCCTAATCCGTTACTGCTGGACATGTAGGTCGTTCCCAACTGCTAATTACACTTGACAAATAGTTTATTGAGCTCTTAAGGCCAGGACTCTGTTCAATTCGCAGTCGGGAGATGCAGCTTTTTAAGATGGAGGGAGGAGGGATTTGCCACATGAATACTGCACTCTTAAACTACGAGCCAAATATAATCTCTTCTTTATTAAAAAGAATGTATTTTGTGTATAGAGGGTGTTATATGCCACAGCATGTCTGTGGCAGTCAGGGGACATGTCTCTCCTTGAGGGTACCAGGGACTGAACACAAGTCGTCAAGCTTAGCAGCAAGCCCTTTCACCCACTGAGCCATTTCACCAGCCCATCCCATACTGCCTTTTTTTTTTTTTTTTTCTAATTTTATGTATGTATGTGTCTTAGGGTTTCTGTCGCTGTGAAGAGACACCCTGACAATGGCAATTCTTCTAAAGGACAACGTTTAATTAGGGTAACTTACATTTTCTGAGCTTCAGTCCATTATCATCATGGTGGCATGCATGGAGCTGAGAGTCCTATCCCTGGACTTACAGGCAACAGGAAATGGTCTGTCTCACTGGGCATGGCTTGGACATATATGAGACCTCAAGGTCCGCCTCCACAGTGACACGCTTCCTCCAACAAGGCCACGCCTACTCCAACAAGGCCACACCTCCTAACAGTGCCACTCCCTTTGGGGGCCATTCTCTTTCAAACCACCACATATGTATGTGTGACTAAGTATACGCTTGCGGTTTGCATCTTTGGATAACATGTGATTTGACCGCTCAGAGTGGTTTCGGTTTTGATTTGTTTGTTAGTTTTTAATTATGTGCATATGTGTGAGTACAGGTGCCTGTTGAGGCCAGAAGAGGTCATCTGATCCTCTGGAGCTAGAATTGCAGGTAGATGTGAGCTGCCTACCGTGGGTGCTGGGAACCAAACCTGGGTCCTCTGTAAGAGCCTCGGCAGTCCTCTGAACCACTGGGCCACAGAGCCACATCTCCAGGACCTGGTTTGGTTTTTCAGTCCCAGAATAATTTATGATGATAAGGTCCTTTTCAAATAGCTGCTGTCCCTTGAAAAGGAGCTTTTCCAGTTGTTTGTCTATTTCGGGTTGTTTTTCTGAGTCAGGCTGGCCTGGAATTCACCATATAGCCCAGGCTGTCCTCGATATCCTGATCCTCCGGCCTCTGCCTCCTGAGGGCTGGAATTACAAGTGGACAGCACTACACCTGGGGGCTTAATGCAGTTTTTAGTTACATTGTTTGTTCTCTTGCTGGTGAGGTGTGTTCTGGACATATTTTGCATATGAAGCCCCTGTCAGATGTGTGCTGTGGCAATGTTCATCTCACCCTACAGCTGTCTCTGCACGCTGCTTGTCATTTCCTTGGCTGTGCAGAGCATTTTAATGTAATTCCGTGTGTCTGTTTCCTCTCATTCCTGTGTTCTTTGGGTCATACCTCTCCAAATGCTGCCCACACAAATGTCCTGGCGCTGTCTGTTCTCCTTCCAATCATGGTTTTGTTTTGTTTTGTTTTGTTTCTCTCCTTCTAGTGCTTTCCTAGCTACAGGCCTTACGTTGCATCTTTGATCCATTTTGAGCTGATTTTGGTGTGAGATAGGAGTCCAGTTTGATCGCACTGCCTGCAGCTATCCAGTTTTCCCATTTGTTGAAGAGACTACGCTCTCCCCGTGGCTTGTTCTTGGCCTTGGGACTGTTGTGAAGATTAAATTAGGCTGAATGTGGGTCTGGTAAACTAAGATAGATTGGACACACATCTATTTGCTCCCTCCTGACACTCCAGTCTCACCAAGACAAGCGGTTATTTTTAGGAACATAAAACCATAAGAATAATTAGCACAGAGGAGATAACATTAATGCAATTTGGAAGGTAGGAAGAAGACCCATGAGACACAGCGGAACCATCCAAGCCTCTGAACTGCTAACAAGGAAAGCTGGAAATAACCGGATTGTGCTGCTGAGCCGGCAAAGGCCCAGTGACAGTCTCAAGCCTACAGGGAGCAGCTGACCCGGGATGGGTTTGCTTCCCACCCTTAGCTGGCTTTTTTGTGGTTCTGGCTGAATATTGTGGGTCAGAGTCTGAGGGACAGGGGTGGGAGTGGCCAGCCCTTCAATGATCAAGCATAATCTATTCTGCACCCAGTGCTGTGACAGGTCCCAGGTGCAGGGGTGGAGTGGACATGGGAGCATAGCCAAAGGGGGTTTGCACAGAAGGTGACTTCCGCAGGTCTCAGAAGAAAGCCTGGCATAGCAAAGTGGAAATGAGAGAGGAAGTCCAGGCCAGGTGACCTGGGATGACCCACACGAATGTGGGCCTCGACGCCAGCTATTTAACTCTGCCCCGTCACTTCCCCAGCCCCTTGCTGCCATCCTTTATCGGTGCCCACAGACGTGGTCTGCTCTAGATCCTTCCCCTCAGTCCTTCCTGGTTTGGAGAAGCACAAAGACAGCTTTGCCCAGCCTAGGATCCCCACCCTCTTCCATCAGATCACCCTCCACCCCTCGGAATCCACAGACCACCCCCCAGGTAGCACCATGCATGCTCCCAGAGCCCTGGCTCCTGTATAGAGACAGACGTCACAGCTTCCACCAACCCCTCACAACCCAAGGCATATACATCAGCTTCCCTCCAAACACCTGAAGACAGTAGCTTGAGAAGACAAAGGGTCTGTCCTGTAGCATGAGTCCCCAGGCCTTGGGAGGGCACTCAGTGGGCAGGGAGGCCACTCCCATCTCATCTCAGGGACCATCTCCACAAAAGGCCATGGCCACCATGCCAGAGGACACCAGCCAGAGAGGTTACTATACCTGCTTTCCCTCCAGCAGAGGTGGCAACTCAGGGACAAAGACAGTGGCCTTTGCTGCTGAGGTTGCCAGACTTCAGTATAAAAAAAAAAAAAAAAAAAAAAAAAAAAAAAAGCAAAGTCCAGTTAAGTTTTGATTTCAAATGAGCAACAGATGGAGTTAACTATAGCTACTCCCCCAGGCACTGTGGGTGCTGCATTTAGCTCACATGTGACGGGTCTGAAATTTCTACTGAGCAAGACTTCTATCTTATTTTATTTATTATTAGTGTGTAAGATTGCAGGGGTGGGGGCATCACACACCATGGGTATGGAGGTCACAGGCCAATTTTCAGGGGTCTGTCTCTCTTTGGCCACAGGCCATCAGGCTTGCCTAGCAAATGCCTTACTGAGCTGAGCTATCTTCCTGGTTCCCTCCCTTTTTCCCTTCCTTCCTTCCTTCCTTCCTTCCTTCCTTCCTTCCTTCCTCCTTTCTCTCTTTCTTTCTTTCTTTCTTTCTTTCTTTCTTTCTTTCTTTCTCTCTTGGGGGGCTGAGATTTGAGACAGGGTTTCCCTATGTAGCCCTGGCTGTCCTAGATTTTTACCCTGTAGACCAGGCTGGCCTCAAAATCACAGATACCCACCTGCCTCTGCCTCCTGAGTGCTGGAAGTAAAGGCATGAGCTGCCACTACCTAGCTATTTTTATCCTTTAAATTGTGTGTAGCCATGTTGTCTGTAAGCAGGTATGTGCACACGCAGGTACAGGTGCTCCCAGGGTCCAGGAGAGGTCCTCCATGCCCTGGAGCTGGCGTTATAGGAGGTCGTGAGCTGCCTGACATGGATGCTGGGAACTAAGCTGTCCTCACAAGAGCAATCTGCACCCTCACTAGGCCCCACCTCCCAACCATACCACTCTGAGGGCCAGCCCTTCCATGAACTTGGGATGGCAGTCAATATTGAAACCGTAGCAGGGCCTAAACCATGTCTGTACCCCACTTTAGAGTCACCTCACTTTCAGTCTCTGAAGGGAAGGCACAATGAGGATATGCTGAGATGCCATGCTCCAGCAGTCCTGGACCATCTTTCTAATCCTGGCTCCTCGTCTTCTGCTGCAGGGCCTTTGCACACGCTGCTCTCTGCCTGCAATTCTCTTTCCTCTTTCTTTCTTTCTTTCCCTCTTCCTTCCTATCCCAGCACAAGTGTCTTCCCTGGCATTCCTATTATTGTGCATATTCATTCAGAATAAGAAAGTGGGACCCAGAGAGGGTTAACAATTTGTCCAAGATCACACTAGAAATTGTTAATTGGGGCAGGAAGGCCTACCCCCTGTTGGCAGCATCATTCCCTGGGCTCAGATTCTGGACCATACAAAAAGGAGAAACTGAGGTGACACAAGTATTGTTGCTCTCTACTTCATGACTGTGTATACAATGTGACCAGCTGCCTCAAGCTCCCAATGCTATTACTTCCCACCATGAGACTGTATCCCAGAAACGCAAGCCCGAATGAACTCTTTTTGCTTAAAGTTGTTTTGTCAGCATTTTTTTTTTTTTACACAACATGAAAAGCAACTAAGACACAGACTAACACAGTGAGAGCACTGGCTGCTCTTCCAGAGGTCCTGAGTTCGATTCCCAGCAACCACATGGTGACTTGTGGCCATTTATGGTGAGATCTGGTGCCCTCTTCTGGCCTGCATACATACATAATAAATAAATCTTTGGGTGGCGGAGGTCAGGAGAAAACAACAAAGCTGCATCAGAAGATGCTGGTGAAAGACCCCCGAAGAGGCACTTTCGTAGAGGGAGACCCACACACCCAGGAATCAGCGAGGCCACGAACTGGATGCAAAAAACAAGAGGCTTTATTGGAGACGCGGGTACCCGGGGCGACTTAGCCTTTGTGTGGCTAAGCGCGCCGAGCCAAGGGAAAGGGGTCCTTATATAGGGAAAAAGGCGCAAGCTAGGAGCAGGGATTCTATTGGATAATTCTAATGAGGCATTGTACAGAGCTATTCCCATTGGTCAATGTATATGAGGCGCTATACAGGGTTATTCAAATAAGGCAAAGTACAGAGTTATTCAAATGAGGTGAAACACAGAGTCTTTCAAATGAGGCGAAATACAGAATCATTTCCATTGGATGGTTCAAATGAGACACAGAGCCATTCCAGATCAGCATATTCTCAAGGTCTGGTGTCTGGTGTCTGGTACAGCAGACTCAATTCCCCCCCCCTTCCTGATGGCTGACCTTGGGGGCGGAGACCTTGGGACGGAGTGTTTCTCTTCGGGCGGGGCGGGGGCTCAGGGGCAGGGCTCCAGGCCGGCTCACTCGGTGTTTGTTCTCGTGCTGACCCACCTGGTGCTCGCCCTCGTGCCGGCCCACCCGGTGCTCGTTCTCGGGCTGGCCCACCTGGTGCTCATTCTCGGGCCGGCCCCACCCGGTGCTTGTTCTCGGGCCGGGCGGGGAAAGGCCACCGGGGGTGGGGATCGGGGAAGCCGCCGACAGGAGGAAGAGGAGACAAACTTGAGAAAGAAAGGGCTAAGGGACAGGGGTCTTTCACTGGCAAGCCCCCCAACCCTGAGGGTGACAGGCATGAGGGGTGAAAGGTCTCCAGGCAAGGCTGGGTGATGGGCTCCCTGCTCTTTCCATGCCCCCTTTTTTTCTGAGGGGATCCAATACCTCAGAAGTTGTTGTGTGTACTTAGCAAAAATACTACCCATCTGTAAGCCCAACATCCTTTTTACTATCTGTCATTTATTTATGTGTTCCTTATGTGCATTTGTGTTTTGCCTGCATGAATCCCTTCAGGCCAGAAGAGGGCACCAGATCTCATTACAGATGGTTGTGAGCCACCATGTGGTTGCTGGGAATTGAACTCAGAACCTCTGGAAGAGCAGTCAGTGCTCTTAACCCCTGAGCCATCTCTCCAGCCCCCCTAAAGAGTTTTTTTTTTTTAAATCAAAAAAAAAAACAAACTTAAAAGTAACTGGTCTGACTCCCCCTCTAGACTGAAGGAGTTGGACTGAACAAATGAAAGGAAATTTGTGTGTACAATGAAAAAACTAGGCAAGTAGTTCAAAGTATTAAAACCTTTGGCTGGGTGTGGAGGTCCTCTGTAGTCGAGACTCTCTGGACTACTCAAAAGGATCAAGAGTTCAAGGCCCGGGCTGGAGAGATGGCTCAGAGGTTAAGAGCACTGACTGTTCTTCCAGAGGTCCTGAGTTCAATTCCCAGCAACCACATGGTGGCTCACAACCATCCATTATGAGATCTGGTGCCCTCGTCTGGTGTGCAGATATACATGGAAGCAGAATGTTGTATACATAATAAATAAATAAAATCTTTAAAAAAAAAAGAGTTCAAGGCCATGTGGGAGGGGCTTTTTTTTTTTAAAGTGGTGGGGACATTTTAGGTCAGGTCAGAATAGTTCTCTCTGAGGCGGCATTTATCCCAAGACCAGAAGGAAGAGAGGGGAGGAAGGACAGCCACAGTCAGGGTGAGCCTGAGATGCCAACAGGTTTGATAGGTTTAAGAGACACGAAGAACCCAGGAGCTGGGACTTCATAGCCCCTTGGGCAGCAGCAGTGTCTGAGGCTCAGGTTCCAGGCTGAGACTATGCCCAGAGCCAACAGACGCAGCCTTTCTCTGTCTGGACCCGGTGTCCACGGAGTGTCTGAGCCCACCAGAGCCTTCCCCCAGTGCTTCCTGTTAACACCGATATTCACCTCGGCTATTGACTGTCCTCTGGATCTATTAATAGACCACTGAGGGGTTTTGCCTTTCCTAAGGAAAAACTTGTAGGAGTGTTCCTCCCTGGTCATCCTGCCTTGCACAAAGCTCCAACTATGGACTGTTCTGGCCTCTTGGCCTGGCCATGCATTTGTCCACAGCGATGGGTGCGCAGGGAACGGAGCAGCCTCGGGTCTTGGCATGAGTAGCTTTGATGAGAGGTGGGTCCAGAAGAGGCTGACTCAGGGTCCACAGCACACAGCTCTGGCCTCCACAGTGAACCCAGTTTCTTTGAAGAGGCTGAATGAGAGAGACAAGTACAGAGGACGCTGACCCATGGAACTCAGCCTACACATGCATCACAGAATCAGAGAAGCCCCCTGTCTACATCTACAATCTTGAGATAAGGTGACCAGGTGCCATCCCTGGGGTCAACCAGTCCCAACCCAAAGGCTGGAGTACCGTGGGCTCTGGTGTTACAGTACAGGAGATTGATGTCCCAACACAGCACAGATTTTTTTTTTTAAGATTTTATTTATTTATTTATTTATTTATTATGGATACAACATTCTTCTTCCATGTATATCTGCACACCAGAAGAGGGCACCAGATCTCATAACGGATGGTTGTGAGCCACCATGTGGTTGCTGGGAATTGAACTCAGGACCTCTGGAAGAGCAGTCAGTGCTCTTAACCTCTGAGCCATCTCTCCAGCCCCCAGATTTTTTTTTTAAGATTTTATTTATTTATTTATTTATTTATTTAGTATACAGTCTTCTGCCTGCATGCCAGCAGAGGGCACCAGATCTCATTCAAGGTGATTGTGAGCCACCATGTGGGTGCTGGGAATTGAACTCAGGACCTCTGGATGAACAGTCAGTGCTCTTAACCTCTGAGCCATCTCCAGCCCCACAACACAGATTTGTATCCTCCGTGCCTATCTATCTGCTCTTTTGGGGTCTTGAGGATGGACAGTGGCCACCCACATGGTGGCCCACCTGCAGAGCCAAATATTCATCTCATCTGGACATAATGTCACAGACACACACCCTGTAATGATGGGTTCACTGGCTATCTGGGTGGAATTAGCCTAGTCAGGTGACATAAAATGAGTCACAATGATGGACAAGCATCCCACCCAGCGTTCCTCACTCCCAGCCCTTGAGAGATCTCTGGTTCACTAGAGTCATATGCTCCCTTTCCCTCCTCAGTCAACAGCACACGGCAGGGCCTTGTCCCAGAGATCAGGGTGTACTGGCTCCCCACTCTCTGTTGAAGCTGTGGTCATGCTGAGTTCTTGTGCTGAAAAGAGTGACCATGGACACCCCGTGGCTCTGCCTCTGTGCCAAGGATGGTGACTATGGAAGCCTTTGCACTGATGTCCCCAGTGAGCTCCAGCTACACAAGGCAGAGTCTGAGGTGGGGGTCACATGTGGTACACTCAATCTCTGGGGCAGCAGAAGGTGGGGACCAGGTGGGGGCAGAGGTGAGCTGCTGTACAGGTCCAGTGCCAGTCTCCGAAGGCTCTAGGGGACGCTGAAGAGCTAGGGTGGTCCTCCAGAGTTATCCTGGGTTGCTGGGGCGGGGGAGTGAGTGAGTCTTTCATTCCCACCCCAACATTCTCTGATGACTCATTAGACACAGGAAACCCTGGACAGGCCACCTGCCAACAGCCCCAGACCTGGAGAAGCAAGTCCCTTTATGGAAGGGGGATAGACATGCTGAGTCTTACATCCACCATGAGGAGCTTGGGAAACCTTCCTGGAGGAAGGGATGCTTCAGGATGCAGAGGTAGACAAGAGGAGAAGGACATGTATGGAAGACCAAAGGCCAAGTGGGGCAAGACAGTCTCTGGAGGCCATATGTCTGAGAGGAAAGCAGGGAGGATCTGTTTAAGGTGAAGAAACGGGGCTGCTGATGGCCCTGGACACAATCTCTAGGACCATAAAAAGGGAACAAGGGAATAGGGGGAAGGAGGAGGAAGAAAAAGAAAATAAAATGAGAGGAAAAGAAAGAAAGGAAGGAAGAAATGCAAGCTTGGAAGACAGCTCAGTAGGTAAAAACACTTGGTATGCAAGTCCAGTGATCTGAGTTTGATCTCCAGAACCCATGTAAAATGCTCCAGAAACAGTGGTGCACACCTGTAATCCCAGCACTCCTGCAGCAACAAGGGAAGCAGAAATAAAAAAATCAAATGGAAGCTCACAGGCCAGCGAGCCTGGAGCACACAACACAGAAACAGGAGACTCTGCCCCAGGGAGGGAGAAGAAAGAACCCTCCTCTATGTATGTGCTTTAGCAGGCACATGTACACACACACACTCCACATACACATAGCGCGCCACACACACACACACACACCCACACACCATACACATTCACACACACCACATACAGACAGACATACACACACATAACATGCATACACACATACCACACACACACACACATACATACACACATAAGCACACACACATATGTACACACATACATAATGTACACACATACACACACAAATAGACATGCACACACACTAAATGCATGCTTCACAACACACACACACAAATATACTGAGCAAACACGCATGCACCCCATACATGGGAATTAGGGATCTAGGCCCTGGTTCCATGGTCAACACAAGAACATTGCTATGCAGCCAAACTGGGGCAGTGGAGACCTCAAACAGCCGGGGCGAGTGAGCCCCTCACCCCTCCACTTTCAGAAGATTGGAGCAAGGGACAGAGATTCCTGGGTGGTGGTGGGGGCGTGAAATTGAAGAATTCCTCCAGCCAATCTCAGGGGAGGGGTATCAAGAAAAAGACACAAGGAGCTGGAGAGACGGTGTGGCAGTTAAGAGCACTTGTTCTTGCAGAGGACCCAGGTTTGAGTCCCAGCTCACAACCATTCCGTAACTCCAGATTCAATGCCCTCTTTTGACTTCCAAGGGCACCGGGCACACACATGGTACACAGGCATACCTGCAAGCAAAACACTCATACACATGGAATAAAGTAAATAAATATAAACAGAGTTTTTTGGGGTTTTTTGTTGTTGTTGCTGTTGTTGTTTTGTTTTTGTTTGTTTTGTTTTTTGTTTTTTGGGGTTTTTTGTTTTTGTTTTTGTTTTTGTTTTGTAAAAAAGAAATCTCCCGCCTGGGAATATTGGCTACCATGGCAGACAGTCCCATCCCCTGGGCAGCCTAGAAGAGAGAAGTTAATAGAGAAATTTTATGGTGGAAGGGGTGGCAACAGACAGCCCAAGGCGGGGGTCATGGAAAGGAGTTGAGTTCATGCAGCCTTCTGACACTCGCCCAAGAGGACTCCTGTCACCCTCACCCAGGGAAGCAAGGGACAACAGCAGGAGTCTGGTAACTGCAGACAGGAGTCAGGAGGGGGAGTGGCTAAGGAGTAACACATATGGAGAAACTGTAGGGGCCAGGATTCCACAGTGCCCTGAGAGTACACACATGCTCTACATTAAGCCAGCATGTTGACCCTTGTCACAGCTGGGGTCCCGGCTGTGGTAGGGCTAAACCAGAGAGAGGGGCTCAGTGCCCCACTTGAGGCCCTGTTCTGAGCTCTACCCCAGCTGGTTCATGGTGGGAAGGGAGGGACAAGGCACTTACACTCTAAGCCTGGGAGGCACTATGTTAAGTGAGAGAGGTACCACAGAGTGTATGATTGCATTTCCATGACGAGCCCGGGATAGATGCGCACACACCAACCAGAAAGCAGGATATGGTTGGCTGCTGTAGTGAGTGGCTGAGGTGGAGGGCAGTATGGGGGTTTTTAGTGTCTGTGGTGGGGTGACTACAGAGGGTGTCACCCACATACTAATGGGGTACCAGGAGGAAAAGATCAAGAGAAAGGACCAGAAACCACTCTTGGAGTTATCACTGTGTATTTCCCCCACAGTAATGTGAGACACCAAACCACGGAGAAAAACTGAGAGAAAGTCAGGCAGGGTCAAAAGAGCAGAGCAAAATCACACTGTGCATATCAATTTCAAACTACAGAGAACCAAAGATGAAGGCCACCACCCCAAAAGAAGCCAAAGAAAAGGAGCAGGGGTCATCGTATCTGACTTCTCAAAAGCCGAACAAGCAAGAAGAGCATGCCACGGAATATTTAAAGTACACAAAGAAGCCACCCTAGGCATCTGGACCCCATGCATCAAAAGTGAAGGGAGGGGCTGAGGAGAAGAGGTGGGCAAACTGTTTGCTGCACAAATGTGAGGACCAAAGTTTGAATCCTCAGAACCCATGCAAAGTCAGGTACATAAGCACCTCTGTAATCCCAGCACCCTTGTAATCCCAGCACCCCTGTAATCCCAGCACCCCTGTAATCCCAGCACCCCTGTAATCCCAGCACCACTGTGGTAAGGCAGGAGGTGGGACAGGAGAATCCATCAGAGCTTGCAAGTCAGCCAGCCTAGCATACACAGTGGCAAAGGACAAAAAAAAAAAACAAAAAACCCTGTCTCAAACAAGGTCAGGGCAAGACTGACATCCTCAGTCGACCTCTGACCTCCACACTCATCACTTCAGGTATGCAGCCACACACACACACAAACACATGTGCACCACACACACACATCATATAGGCATACACACAAAGTGAAGAAACAAGGATTTCTGCAAAAGATTAGAAGCAGGGTCATTTTTTGCCAGTAAACCTGCCTTGCAAGAAGGCCAAAGGAAGAGAGACAGTAGAGTCTAGAAATCTGCCTTAAAGACCAGAAGAGCTTGGGGAGACACAAATGAGAGTGAATTGAAGCCATTAAGAGCACTTTCTCTTGCAGAGAACTGGGTTCAGTTCCCAGCACCCCTGTAATCCCAGCACCTGCAACTAGTTCCAGGGTGATAGTCCTGGGCCTAGAGACACCCAGCAAGGCAAAGTGGAGAACCCAGAGCCCAGCTCTATGGCTCAGGCTTGTGGTGAGCCAGCTGGATTTCGATAAGAGCCTCCACCCAGCTGTGCACATCTGTCAGCCTCTGTAGGATGAGACAATGGCCAGGAGCAGGGCCAAGGACTCAAAACATCCAGGCAAAACAGTCTAGGATCCTCAAAGGGGTGGAGCTAGCAGCCACATGCTAGGGCTGAGCCTGGGCCAGCAGGGCTGCCCCTTAGCTGGCTCTGAGCACTGCATTCCTGAGGTCACACCTCACCCCTGTTACCCCCGTTCTCCTGGCTGGGAGGCTGTCTAGGGGATGGCCCCCTTGGAAAATTACCTCAGCAAGTCCTAACTCCTCTCAGGGCCTCCTTCAGGATAAACCGGTTCCTCCCAGTTCGTTGGCCCCACCCTTCAAGTCTGATCCTAGAGTGCTCTGGTGTTTCTCAGTACAGTCAGT
Organism: Cricetulus griseus; assembly: GCF_003668045.3. Classification (NCBI taxonomy): domain Eukaryota; kingdom Metazoa; phylum Chordata; class Mammalia; order Rodentia; family Cricetidae; genus Cricetulus; species Cricetulus griseus. Next base: position 18,555,325 of record NC_048595.1, on the reverse strand, counting down.
ACAGTCTAATCTGAGGGAGGAGGCAGCTCCTCAGAATCCTCAGTACCTAGAGGGAGGGAGTCAGAGGCTTGTACACGGGAGCTCTGAATATGTGGGAGGAAGCCTCACTCAACCCTTAGGAACCTCTAATGAGAAGGGAGACAGCCTCAGGTTCAGGGACTGCCAGTCTGATGGAGGAGACCTTTGCTACCATCAGGAGGCTCTGTGAGCTCTGTGAGCATGCCCCGTGCTCAGCACAGTGACCCCTAGTTTACCATAGTAGGCCCTACCACCTCAACTGTGGGCGGTAGCCAGAATCGTAACAACACTGCCACACCCTGAGGCAACAGGAAACTCATATTCCTGACACGCCCTTGCTTCTGGTGAGAAACGGGCATGCTGTGGCTGCCACTGTCTCCATAACGGTTCCCTCTTGTTCTGGGACCCATGCCAAGCAGGCCCACAGTGGTTGGTACGGGGCAGGCCCTGCCTGCCTCTGCTGGGCCCTGAAGTACTGTAGTTGGTCCAAAGTTCAATGTCCCCTCCAGAAGCCTGGCTTACAATGGCCAACAGTCACAACATTGTCCTGTTGTCACCATACCCCAAAAGCCTGGAAGTGACAAAGACACAGAACCTTTCTCCAATCTACAAAACAGGTTGATGCCAGTAACAGCTCTCCAAAGTTCATGGTCAAGATTAAACAAAGACAACACTGTCAAAATGATAACACCATGTTGAGACAAGGTGCAATGTGGCTGGTTTTGTGTGTGTGTGTATGTGTGTTTGTTTTGTTTTGTTTTTGTTATGGCGGAAGCTTCACCCCATGGATTTTTGGGGAGGGGGTTGTTTGTTTGCTTTGGTTTTTAGAGACTGGGTTTCTCTGTGGCTTTGGAGCCTGTCCTGGAACTAGCTCTGTAGACCAGGCTGGCTTTGAACTCACAGAGATCTGCCTGCCTCTGCCTTCCCCGGCTCATGGCTGGTTTTCTGGGTTTGTTTCAGTGGGGAATTCTTTTTTCCTGCTTAGAATCCAGTCCCCTTTCTTATCTGGGGAGCAGGAAGCACATCTGTGTTATGTTAAAAGCTGGCATTGGTCCCAGCCAGTTGGAAGCAGGGCTATCTCCACCTCTGTCACTCACATGCTTGTCCTCATGTCAAGGAAGACGCCGGTGCCACAGGGCAGAACACTCAGGTGCCATAGGTCAAGGTCGGGATGACTTGTTCATGGGCAGTAGCCAGGCCAGTGCCCACTGAGCACCCTATTACCTTACACCCACAGAAGCCAGTTTCCCATAAAGGCACCTTGTTCACAACTGGGAGCCACAACCTTTTCTGAAGTCTACCTCCCTCCTGAGCCAGATTCTCCAGGAGTTTCTGTGAGCAAGTTGGTGTCTCTCCAGTAAGTACCACCAAGAAAGTAGCCTGAATGTTGGGGAAATGGAGGAAGCAAAGATCTGGTCTAGTCGGGGCAGAAGAGAAGTCCACCACACATCCAAGGGCGTGAATCTAATGGCCTGGAGTGTGTAGTGAGTGATGAAACAGCCAATTAAATGACATTTAATCTATTAATTAAATGGTGGCCTGTGGCCATCTGGGAGGGGAAAAGTACCCTGGAGGACTGAGGACCTGAGTCCATACATCCTGTGGAGTGCAGGAGAATTTTGAAGGCAGATTCTGTTTCTGTGACACCAGTGTGGGGGCGGGGGGAAGAATTCAAGGCATCAAATCCATAGCTCCAGTCTATGCCTGGGGCTGAGAAACACTTTATGTAACTGGGCTAAAAATTCTCCTGTCTTTTTCTGCCACTGGAGTGGTTTGTGGAAAGCCAATGCAAAGTCAGATCCCTCCCTCGAGGGGGCATAATCCAGAGGTGGCTGAGCCCACAGCTTCTCACTCCTCTGCCAGCTGTATGCAGGCAGACGGCCGGGCAGCCCTGGGTCTCTCTTATTTGTGGCCCTATGATGTGTGGAGTACATTTGGCTGAAAATAACAGAAACTGTGAAGCCCAGAGGGAGGTGGGCTCCTGGCACCCCACAGTTCTGCTAGGAGTTGTCTCTCATTTCTGCTGCTCTCCAGCCACGATGGTTGAAATCATGGGGCACTGAAGTCAGCTGCCCTTGGATTATGAGGGCGGTGTGCCGGTGCATTCTACCCCACGGGGATGGGGGTGTTCTGCCTATAGCATGAAATAAACTACAGCGGGCATATTTGCACCAGGTGCCGCGTGGCTGGCTTCCTAAGGGGAAGCATGGAAGCATGGGCCACCAACTGCTTCTGTGCCCGGGAGAGGGGCAGGAGGCCCTGTGCTGACCACGAAGCCAGGTCTTCTCCATTTTGTTGTCTTGGTCACGGCAGGATCTGCCCTGAAGCCAGGATGTGTGCTGCTTCCCCTGAAGGGTCAAAGGTGCAGAACCACACTAAGGCTCTTCAATGAAGAAAGATGAGCTGGAGGGGACAGGCAGCAGCTAGGGTGACACCTGCTTGGGTGGCTCCCCCACACCTGCAGCTTCCCTGGTATCTTTGAGCTTCAGAGTGACCACGTAAAGGGACATCACCACATGAATGTCAGCACCTGGCCCTGGCCACCACACAGTATTCCGCCCCACGTGCTATGCAGACATTAGCTCAGCTCCTCCACACAGGAGCCTTGTGAGGTGGTTTAGTGTTACCCTCACCCACAGGTGAGGGAAAGGAGGGGACAGGGGGACGAAGCTTAAAGTAACTTTCCACAGCCACTCTGCTGTGGAGCCCGGACATAAGCCACCTGGCCCCAAGTCTAAGCTTTGACCCTGCTGTGTTCTGCCCCTCCTCCCTGTCTGAGGTGATGCTTCACTGTCATCCTCACCCACACCTCCTACAGTCCCTCCCCTCTTGTCTACCTACCACTCAGCATTCAGGTCTCTGTATAGTTATCCCTGTGCAGACTCCAGTCAGTTCAGGTACCTCACCTCTGGGTGCAGTGACACCGCCTCCCATACCATCTGTGTGAACATCTGTCTTCTAGCCTGTTCTCTCTGTAATCATGTCTTCTAGTCTGTGAACTCGGTGTCCCTGGATGACAGGAAACAGGCCCCATACTGCATGACCACTGCTCTAGCCAGGAGGCTTGGCCCCTGGTAAAGAATAGACGATGCCCAGTCCAGGGCCTCCCCTGCCCACTGTCCGGCTCCTGTGCCTTGGTGGCCACACCTGCTCCAGACACTGTGCAATCTTGCAAGCAGGTCCCTGCAGCCCTCCACACTGCACTTCCCCAGCTGCGTCTACTTCACAGGCCTGGCACGGATCTCCTCACCTCCGCTCCCAGCCTCCTTCCTGTTTTACTCTTTTATTAAGATTCTAATTAAATAATTCTAATTAAGTGTAATGAGCTGAATCGACAAACTTGTAGCAATAAAGCGGCATTCGGGACGTGCTCTGCCCTCGTCTCAGGCAATGGCAGTGCAGGGTGAGGGGCCCTGCTGCTGGGGGTGACTCCGTGCCTGGCTCTGACCACCACCCTCACAAGGACACCACTTGGCCCAGCTGAGGCCTCCCTTCTATTCTCTGCTATAGTAAAGTCTCCCAGCTCCTAGGGATGATGAGCACTGGCCTGTCCCACACTGGTCCCCACTCAGGCTCCTGACACCTGTGTCTGAGGGCACCAGGTATCCCAAGACTCCTGGCTCGGAGCCAGGCTCTGCTAACCATGCAAACATCTGAAGAGGAACTGTCTATCTCCCTGCCTGAGGTGGCCTTTCTGTGTCTCTCCCAATCTGGACACCTTCTCAGTTTTTAACAGCAGGCTGATGGGAGTGATAAAGACACCACCACAGAGAGAAGGGGATATGCAGTTACACCCAGCCTTCCTCTGGGACTAACCCCTTCCTGCCTGTGGGACCCCAGCAAGGCACTTCATCTCTGTCAGCTCTAATGACAGCTGCCCTGATCTAAAGCCCCTATCAGCCAATCTTCGGGTTCAGGGTGCAGCATCTCGGGCTGCTTGCCTTTTTCCGCTGAGGGACTCAGGCGTTTACCTCTCTGGGTCCCAGCTGCTTCTGTGACATGAATGGAAACAGTACCCACTACAGAGGATGGGCCTGAAGGCTGGATGACTCATTTCCACATGTAACTATGAGGTAGGTTCCCATTCTACAGGTGAGAACACTGAGCCATGGTTTGACTAAGATTATAGAAACAACGAGGAACAAGAATAGGATATGAACCCAGAACCCTTTGGCTCCTACCTGGTTTTGCCTCAACTGGTTTTGCTGAAGTCCTGGACTTCCTGTTCAGAAGTCTGACTCACTTAGGATTGGCAGAGCCCAAACATTCCAGTCTTCCCCAACTGGGAAGTGAGGGTCCTGCTCCAACCCGGGAACCTGGGGTGGGGGGATGGATGGCAGCCTCTGGTTTTAAGACTTTGCACCTAGGCCTCCCTGCTAGGCTGTGAGACTCCCAGGGATTCAACACTAAAGTCCTCCCAGGAGCCACCTACTACAGCCCAGAGGAGACCAGACAGCTGTAGTTGGCGCAGTGATACACACCTCTACCAGCAATCAGGAAGCGGACAGTTCTCATGAGTTCCAGGCCAGCCAAAGCTACATGGTGAGATTCTGTCTCAAAAGAAGAAAAAGGAAAGAAAGAAAACACAACAGCTCTGAGGAAAGCATAGCATGGAAAGACATCCCTGATTCTGTCCTTCTACACAAGCAGGTGCCCACAAGCATGGACACACAGGGGTATCTGTGTCTCAACTCTCATACATGTGCCCCATTCAGGCACGTGGCTGTGGCACACGTGTGCCCGCATACACACCACACACGCTGATACCAGAACCTTTATTTGAAAACATGTTGAAAGCAAGATCTTTGGTCAGGACCTAGAGTTAGACCCACAGTTTCTGCAACGCAGCCCAGGAAGGGTTGTAGGGCTGCTGAGCTGGGAGCAATGAAGACTCAGTACCCCCCAACCAGTGCCTGCTGGGAGTCTATGGAACTAGGACCCCTCTGCTGCCACTGACCTGGGGCTGCCTGATCTCAGAGGGCTCAGAAACGTAAGCAGGGTCTACCCCTTCTGCCATGGTTCAGTCATAGCCACACAGTCAGGTAGTGCCCCAGCACCTGGCCATGGAGTGACTCAGACAGCACCCCCAACATCAGAGCTACCAAGCCACCGAGGGTATTCCCAACCTTTTTACTCCTTCTGAGGTCCCTTCACTCAGCAGCCCACCTGGAATCCCCTGCAACAACCCCACAACCCAGTTCTCCAATGTCGAGCTAGTGTAGGTAAGTCTGCATGACAGAGGACTTCCAGGAAGCATGCCCCCGCCCCTTGGACTATGAAGAGTCAAGAACAGAGGCCTCTCATCATCCAGAGACAAGGCCAAGCTGGTGATCAGCAGACACATACAGATACGTTGCCTAGCAGCATGGCCTTGTGTCCCAGCCCACACCTGTCCTGGCTGGAGGCTCCAAGCTGCCCAGCAGTACTGTGCTGGCATTTGGTCAAGGCTGTTCTTCTGAGCAGGAGCTCCCAGTAAGCAAGGTCATGGGCACTGAGTGTTCCCAGTGACCTGCAGAGGCAAGGACACTACAGGACACGTGGGATCTGAGTCCCAGGCCTGCAGTAACCTCTATGGTCCTCAGGGTCTTCACCTCACATTAGCTGACACTACCTACAGTCTCCATAACAGTTCAAACTGTATGGACACTACAGAGGGTTCCCTTCCTTCCAGCCCTCTGGCACTGGCATTTACTGTCCCTCCTGTGGTTAAGACACCCTTGTGCTGGCAGACTGGACACATGTCACCCAGGAAAGATGGGGCCTGATGTGGTGGGCACATGGTTCTGCAGAGTCCCATGTTGGACATGACCAGACCAGCGGCATGAGGGGGCAGCCAGCTGGGAAGAGGCAAGAGACTTATGCAGCTGGCACCTGTCACTGCTGCCTGTCGAGTCAGGGCCCCAGAAGCAGCTCCCAGGATAATTTACAACGCCCACTGCTGGTGCTGCTGGTCTGCAGAGTGGCAGAAGTAAGCTTTAGATTTAGACAGCCTGGGGTTCAAATCCCAGACCTAACCTCCTAAATGTGGATCTCAAGTCAGCTTGCTTATCTTTCCTGTCCCTCAGATACCCTATCTAAGAAGAGAGATTACATGAGATTCATCCCTACAATTTACAGGTCAGGGAGGCCCCAGAGGTCACCAAAACTAGATGGTGAAGATTGTACTGCCTAAGACACACTTTGGTTGTATGACACAGAAACCAAACTGAACGACCCAAAAGCTTCCTCCTTGTTGACTAGCTTTCAGTGCTGGAAGGAGCCATGCAGGCCACTGAGGGCAGAAAACACATCGGTAATGTGCACTCAACCCTGCATGCTCCATACTGATCCACCATGCGCAATGTGCCCACTGATACAACAGTGCCATTAAGGGGATGGGATAACCAATCACTTTTAGATTGGAGACCTGCTCTACAGGAAGAGGGTTAGGCCTGGTACTAAAACCCGGTCAAAAGCCCATGGTGAGGGCAATCACAGGCCCAGGGAAGAACTTGCTGTTTTGCTAAAGGACATGTTACCACACCACCTCTAAACACTTATGTTTATACCTATAGGTCAGTGCTGCCCTTAACCTTGGCCAGGGTGGCTTCTCTGCAGTGGTCAGCAGTTAATACAGTGAAATTCAATGGGTCAAAGTGTTGAGACAGTGCCTGGTGCCTTTCTCACAGCCCTCCCCGAGGATCAGGAACACTGGAAAAGGAGCACACAGCATGTTAAGCGCTAGGGGGAGAGGAAGAGTACTGTGGAATGCTCTTTCAGACAGGACATGGTCAACACATTCAAGAACCCACTGCATCTGTGGCTACCCACACAAGAGCAGGCCAAGTCCACTTCAACAGGCAGGACTACCTGGACTCAGCAGGCTATAAATAAAGGAAAAGGGGGGAAAGAAAGTGCTGGAGTTTGGGGTGTGGGGATTGGAGGGTTGAGCAGGGTGCACAGGACCAAGATGATGTTTACATGTATAAAATTGTCAAAGAATAAATCAAAGATTCAATTTTTTAAGTAGTTCTAAGACCACCTACCCACTTCCTAGTGTGCCAAGGCAGACTGACAATGCTGAGGCTGGGCACAGGGTCCTAACTGCAGCATAGGAGAAGGCAGAGCCAGGCCAGGCTCAAGCCTGCGACCCAGGCACAGAGGCTGAAAAGCCCTCGCAAGGTTTAATTGTGATGCTTCTCCTGGAGAGCCAACCCAATGTCTACCCAGAGGAGCTGAAGGTCACATCAAATCTGAAAGGTGGCTTTGTTCCTCCACTTCATCTGCTACGCATGAAAGAGCAGGCAGCTGGGCTCAGGATCCATAATTTGAGACATCCGGAGACTAAAGGCGTTGGCCAAATTTAAATGGAAGGATGAGCTTGTTGAGTGTCTTTTCAAATTATGGGGGAAAGAAGAAAGAATTCTTTAGTCCTCTCTGATCCACTTGGGCCTCACAGGGAGTCTGCTTGTCGGCTGGCATCAAAAGGCTCTGCCTCTGGACACTTGAAATAGGACTATTGCATAAATGCCCCAGACCCCCACAAGCCACAGGAAGGAGCAGTGGCTGGGGAGTCCCCAGACAGAAGTCCATGGAACTTGAGGAATGCAGCCTTGCTGGAATGGTCACTGTGAGTCTGGGCAAGACACGAGCAGCTGGATTATAACCATCTCTTGGGAAATTGCTACATGACAGGATGAGGGCTAGGGATATGAGACAGGGCTGTGGCCTTACCAGGCACTCAGGACAGGGCTACCTTCCTAGCTAAGCTCAGTGCCCTCAGCAGTAGGAACTGAATGGCATCTGGGCTCTCCATGACTTTTCTTAGTCAGCTGGCACGCAGAAAGTGCACTAAGAGTGGTACTCACTGTCTGAGTCCACTGGGACTTTACACATTAGATCCAAATGACCTTTTGCTCTGAGATAACCTGTAAGCCACCAGAGGTCTGAACTACCAATAACATGACAATGGTCAATAGTCTCAAAATCCAGGGACACAGGCACAGGAGTCTGCTGTGCCCTGTCTACAGACAGGAAAACCAAGGCTCAGGGAAGCAGGTAATTAACCCAGGGCCATAGCTGGACTTTGGGTCTCTTAAATCACTGATCCCCATCCTCTATCTCTGCCCCCTTCACACAAAGCCATACAACCTGAATTCACCTAGGCAATGTCATCCTTAGCACTGAGCTCAGGACCAGATCATGAGTAAGCAAGCCCGCAAGCCCGAGTCATTGGAGAGTCGTGGGAATACTGTCCCTGGGGAGGGGTGCACATGGGAACACTCACATCTCACACACTCAGCATCGACCAGGATGTAAGGTTAGAAACACTGTCAGTGCCGACACACTGGACCACTGGTGACCTTCCACACAGTGACAGTTGCAGAGAAAGGTACCCTGCTGGCTCATCAGCAGGGAACCTGCCATCACCCTCTATTCTGGTGCCACAAGGGCATGTGGTATACCTCAGTCTTTTGACACATATCATCAAAGGGCAGGAGCTATGACACTGCCCCTCATCACCAGCAACACCGAGTGATGCTTACACTTAAAAAATGGGAACATTTATTGTTTCTTTCTTAGAGCTGCCTTGCCAGCAGGCACAGCCTGTCAAGAACACAGCACCACCCAACACCATGGCAGCCCCTCACACTCAGGACCCTGGAGCTGGTTGGGGAAAAGGAGCTACCCTGATTCCAGGGAGGGTTCTCCAAGTACCCTCCCCAAGGCAAGGGTCTGACTCAGCAACTCAATAAGAGCTGGGAACTTTAAGTCACAGTGGTGTGCTTTTCCTGGGCCTACTGAGACCTGCTCTCACAAGCCCAGCCACTGGGGGCTCCTAGCAATGAAAAGATGCTTGTGGCTTGGCTGAGATTCAGGATGCCAGAGCCCATGAGACCAGCCAGACTAAGGACAGCTCACCACTAAACTGCCTGGCCACTGGGTGGGGTAGGGGGACTACTGGGGCTGCAGTGTCAGGAAGGGACAGCGAGATGCTTCTGGAGGATTCCATTTAACCCATGGAATCAAAAGACTTCAAAACATGTCTTCCCGGAAGCAGTGTGGCAGTTAGCAGGGCATGGAGGCCCACGCCAGCGCTGTGTGGAAAGGCACCAGATGGTTTGTTATGAAACACATTTTGGTCAGAAAATAGCTGGGGCTTTTTGGTTCCTGGGAGGACAACAAAGCTAGAGAGAAAGGAGACGTGGGCTGTGAGAAGTTGGCGGTACAAACAGCAGCTTTGGTATCAGATCTGGGTTCTATTCTCATCTCCATCCCCGACATGTGTTGCCTCAGTTTCCTTACCTGTAAAATGAATGAAAAGTATCCCGCCACAGCCTAGTGCTAGGCTTTGGTATCATTCCAGGAATTATGGAGAGGCAGAAGGTGGGGGCACACAGGACACACAGACAAAACAGAACAGAGGTGATCCCTGCGGTTGTGGTAAGACTCTGGGAGTCTGGGCAGCTGGTACACTAGGTCCTAGCACTATACAGATCACCTCAGGGACTGTGGCCCTCCTGTGGAGGGAGGGCAGGAGGCAAGCTCTCCCACAGCACCATCAAGGACCTCAAACCATGTCCATTATGGGAGATAAAGTGCAGAGCTATGTGTCTTTGGTCAGGTGCTGCCTCTCGGAGGGCCTTAGCTACCAGGCCCCAAAGAAGCAGAATTTGAGGATCCCAGCTTCCCTGAAGGCCATGTCCCCTCCAGTGCACAAATAATAGGCTCTCACTGCTTGAGGAGTAAGGATGCCCCAGAGAGAAGGAACACGGAATGCTTTGGTCACTGTCTTGACAGCCACAGGAGGGGGCACTGGCTCCAGGAAAGAGACCAGGAGGCCAGGCCCTGCCCTGCCCTGCCCTGCCCTGCCCTGCATACATCATGAGCGCCTGATGCAAACCTGGTTTCCAAGCATAACCCAGGAGTCACTGACTGGACACTGCAGGCTCTTCTTGCCCTCCCTCCCTGCCTGACTGTGCAGCTCTTGTCCGCAGGCTTTGCCATCAGCTCCTTGTGATGGCTGCTCTGCTGTAGGTGGCTTTTGGTCCATCACATGTCAAGGCCAGTTGTGTCCTGCCAGTCAGTCCTAGGCCCTCAGAAGCTGAAGAGGTCATCTCGATCGATGCCACTGCCGTCAGGCTTGTCCCAGTCGGTGGGCGATAAGCACTGCGCATAATGGATGTCCTGTGTGGACAGCCCAGTGTCCAGGACTTGAGGGTTCGTCCGTGACTGTGCCAGCCTGGAAGGCAAAGCTGTGTAAGCCAAGCAACAGGAGAAGGGCTAGCAGGGCTAAATGAACGGGCATAGCCTGGCCAGCATGGGGACAGAGGGAGGGGCCATGAGTGGGGAAATGGCCAGACTCAAAAGCTCAGCAGGGAAGCTAGAGCCCACCCCCTGACAGCAGGATGCCCAAGAAGGTCAGAGCCCTGGGGCCGGCCATGAGCCCTACTCTAACAGAGGCCAGTTGTAGGTAGGAAGTGTTCAGCCAGGAGAAGACACTTGGCATAACCAGGGTGAGCATGAGCTTCCCAATAGTCACACAAGGAGACTAATGTCCAGAAGAACCTGGAGAGGTCAGTACAGCGCAGCCCTGTCCTGGGGGACGGGGAGGAGGACAGGAGTCCTAGGGTGTGAACACCTGGAGGGAGGCCTCTGACGGCACTGAGCCCATGAAGAGTCCCCAGGGCTGTGAGCTGATGGATACAAGGGTGTTCATGGTTAGGTCAGCGGACACAGTGCCAGTCTGGGCCAGGGACTACACTACACAGGGATTTGTTTGAGACTGTTAGTAAGGACCCATGACAACTGAATATTCTGGAAAAGAGGATAAAACTGTTTTCAAATATGGGGCCGGACGTTGGTCCTCATGCCGGCGTTGGTGGCGCATGCCTTTAATCCCAGCACTCAGGAGGCAGAGGCAGGTGGATCTCTGTGAGTTCGAGACCAGCCTGGTCTCCAGAGCGAGTGCCAGGACAGCCTCCAAAGCTTTACAGAGAAACCCTGTCTCGAAAAACAAAAATAAACAAACAAACAAAAAGAACAAATATGGGTGGATTGGCCACTGAAGCAGAGAAGGTGAGTTAAAGGGCTGCTTCCTTGAGAAGGGCCTCACCTGCTTGCTGGTCAGCCCCTGGCTACAGCGGGAGTGGCTTGGAGGGGAAGGCCAAGGGGCTGCACATCCAAAGGGGACGAGGGAGGCCTGAGGGCCCAGACTCAGTAACAGGAACCCCAGTGGCCCAGTCCTTGCCAGCAGCCTTCCTCATGACATGCTGAAAATGACAAGCTGAGCCAGCATTCTGACTGAGCTGCAAAAGCATTCTCACAAGAGACACCCTGCAAAGGCTACGCTCATAAGTAGCAAGCTCCCTGTCCCTGATGAGATTCGAGAATTACTGTGTAGACAGCTAGAGTACTCAAGTTCTCAGTCAGAACAAAGGCGGAAGGGTATAGAGTAGCCAGGTCCAGCCCAAGGCCCATATCCCCAGCATAGGCCCTCAAAGGGTTACCTTGAAAATGCTTCATCCAGGCCATCGTCCAGCTCCTTAGAAAGAAAGCAAGAAGTAAGAACTCTGGGTGGGGCCATGTTTCCCAAGGGAGCTACAGGGACCCAGGACCTGTACGTGGGTTGTAAGGGAGTGCCTAGGGAAACTAGCATAGGCAGGCCTTATGCCCATGGACCCAAAGTTGGGACCCAGGACAAGAAAAGGCATGTCTCAGCTAGTCAGTACTGGCGTACATCTTTAATCCAAGAACTGGGGAGGTGGATCTCTAAGTTTGAGGTCAGCCTGGTCTACAGAGTGAGTTCCGGGACAGCCAGGACTACACAGATGAACCTTGTCTCAGAATCTCCTACCCCCCGACAAAAAAGGCATGTTTCAGACCTCTGAGACTTAGTTTTTCCTTCTGTAAAGTAAGGGACATGATTTCCACAGCTTTCTAGCCCCAAAGGGAAGGGCAGAGAACATTTGCCTGTACTTCCTTCATGCCTCAAGAGGCCAGCCACAGTCCTGTGCTATTTCAGGATAACCAATGTTAGGAACTCACAGCCTTGGAGCTAAGTGCCATGTGAAACCCCTCTGAGACCTTCAGGACACATGACAAATGGCAAAGGTGGACCTTGCCAGCAACGGACAGGTACAAGGGATACCCGGATTGCTCCCAACAGACAGGTGACCTGACAGTTGTCAGGAGTCCCATTATGTGAAGAGATAAATTGGCCTGGTGGCACAGGCTTGGGGTCACAGATACTTGGGAGGCTGAGGCAGGAGGATGCTGTGGAAAGTCGGGTGTCCTCCCTGAGGGAGTAAAAAGGCTGACACAGAGGTCAGGCACTGGCCATGAGTCCTGAGAGCCTGCAGTCCGGCTGCACATTCAGACAGCTGGGAAGGGAGGGGTGCCAGGCACAAACCTGCCATGCCTAGAACAAGGGAGCCTTTGCTGATTAGAGAGGGAAGGCCACAGACATCTAGATTCAGATTGAGTACTATGAGGAGATGGCCCGGCTGTGAACCAGGCCTGCTGGGACACAACCTTGGGCTCAGAGGGGACATTGTTCAGCTACTCCACCCAGGGCCTGATGGGCTGGATCTGGTCTTTCCAGAGGCCCATTTTTCAATGTCAGGGCCTGGGTGTGGGAACCTACTTCAGGCTTGTTCAGAGACCTGGCTAACACTGGATCCCAAAACCATGCCCAGGCCACGGAGCTACTCACCCAGACCACACTGCTGGTGCCCAAGACTTGAGGCCGCAGTGTCTCATCCATGTTGTTGGTATTAGTGGTGACCGTGGACAAGGGAGCCTTAGACACCTCTTCCAAATCCAGCAGGTTCCCAGTGGCAACCACTATGAGGGGTCAGTTGGGGGCATCAGGAGAACATACATTTATCTCCTCTAGCCTCTTCCAGACACATTCCAGTACCCTGTACCAGTCCCGATTAGCTGTGGGACCCTGACCTTGTCCAGACGTAGGACAAACCTTGACCATCTGGAGTCCCATTTTGCTGCCCTCCCCCTCCCAGGTACAGGACAGTTGCCCACAGGAGAGAACCTGTGGCTCCCAAAGTAGGCCCTGGAGCCCACATATTTGCATATTTATAACATAAATTGAATGTCTGAAAGTGCACCAAGTAGCTGGGCAGTAGTGACACACACTTTTAATCCCAGCACTTGGGAGCCAGCCTGGTCTACAAAGTAAGTTCCAGTTGTTATATTGAGAAACACTGTCTTGAAAAACTAAAATCAAACAAAAGTGCACCAACTAGGCTGGATGTCTAATAGGCTGTGAAGCAGACAGGAGCACACACATTTATGCATATATGCGGGGTCATGTCTGGATAAGTGTGTGTCAGAACAGCATTCTTCTTAGCTACCCAAGGCACATGTATCCCTGATTTAACAGAACAAAAGGAAACAGCAAGAGTTCAGGAGGGAAGCCCTGGAGGGAGGGAGGGCAGGCTCAGTGCCAAGACTCACAGCTTTTCAATGACGGGGTGCTGTCACGTCGGGTCCCTGAGATGGCTCCTCCCTCTTGGTTGGCTTTCTCCCTCTTCTCTTTCTCTGTGGGATCAAGGCATGACATGCTGAGGCCCTTACAGCACTGTCTCCAAATGCCACTGGGGCGAAGGGAAGCTGAGGGCTCTCAGGGGCAGTATGAGGAAGGACACCTTCCAGAGTTCACTTAAGCCCAAACAAAGAAGGGGGAAGATGGCCTTTGTCCAGATGGGGAAACTGAGGCTTATAGACCTGTTCAAAACCACAAGCCCAGCAGGGGATGAGGCAGGGGCCAGCTCAGGTCTGACTTCCGGCCTGTATAGTCCCTGTTCACATCACTCACAATGAATGCCTCGGAGAAAAGACTCACCTTCCTTGGACGCTTGCCAAAACTCAAAGGCAACTTTGAAGGCCTGGGCTACAGTGAGGGTGACAGCTTGTGCCTGAAAAACAGGAAATGAGGGTGGGGATGGGTGAGTGTTAGCAGCAAAAGCAAGTATGAACTGGAGGGCTGGGGGCGCCCACCCCATGACCGGCTCTGAAGGCCCAGGGGAGGACTTATGTATGGGCCCAGCTTCTCCATTTCCCACAGCAGCCTGGGGCGTAATGAAGCCACACTCTAGAGAGGCAGTTGGGGGCCCAGTGAGAGCTACACCTCCTGTCCAGCCCCTCCCCCAATAGCCATTCACCTCCCCCTTTTTCTTCCTGCCATGCATACCTAAACCAAGTGTGAGGACTTCTGGGAATCCCTCCTGGGGTATCTGAGGATTCCTTACACTCAGAGCTAGACAACAGAAGTCAGGAGTGGAAGGACCTAGCCATGCCTGAGTGAACTACAGCCAGAGAGATGGAGGCCACAGGGCATTGAGGATACCAGCAGCCGACAACTGACATCCCAGCCAGGTAAGAGGTGGCACAATCAAGTATTGGTTATGGTAAGGAAGAAAAGCCATCTAGCACTGTGAACAGCTCATGAGCAGGTGCCTTGGCTCCCCCTTCAAATCCTAGTCACATGTCACCACCTCTCTATCCTGTCCCCAGCACAGGGCTCTACAGCCCCACTCACCTCCCTCTGGAATCTGTGCATGAGAGTGTCCCTAGCTCACATGCTTATATCCCCATGTGAATGTTTCCTTTTAAGCCACAGCTCAGACAGAGCCCTCAGATGGCTGTGAAGGTGTCTCAGGTCCCAGTTGTCACACAGATCTGCTACAATCTCCTGTTAGCCCAACCTTGGGGTAACCAGCCCAGAGCTCGGAGTGCAAGCCCCAGAGAAGGGTACCACACTCAATGCCAGAACAAATCCAGGCTTAAGCGACCTCTACCAGACAACTCAACTTAATTGAGAAATAAATTTGGGGCCTCCGCCTTCAAAACTCTTTAAAAAAAAAAAAATTCACTATCTCCAAACTAACTGATCTGCGCCAATTAAACTTCACGAAGTATAAAAATCTCATTTGAATGTTTCCGTCATTTACATTTTTGATGGAAGTGAGGATGCTTTATGGTAAAACTTAAATATGGTAATTAAGTGCGAAAGTCTTCACAGCTGTTTACAATTTAAGCTGTCACGTCTGAATCAAGTTTAATAGACCCAGTTACCATTGAGAATTGCCCATGAACTAAAAATATGGGCTAATTACCAGCCAAGTCAGATCACCATACTCGAAACAAGGGTTGGTCACCCATGTGGCAGGGCTGTGGAAACACCAGTATCTCTGCCTGCAAAACCTGAGGACAGGGGTTCGTGCTGTTTACAGAAATCGTTTGTTTGCGCACACTCCTGCGCCTCTGCCCTGGTGTCCTTCCTGTACAGTGTTCATAATGAGCATGCAACCCAAGCCGAGACGTGAAGCAATGTGTGCGAGAGGCTGCAGGCCTGGCCTGGGAAGGCCTGGGGGTGACCTGCTTCCCTAGAGGCCCCAGCGGTATGAGTCACAGGGATACCTGCATTCCCCAGGGCACTGCACAGCCCTCCTGGGACTTCTGCTGTGGGGCTCTCTCATGACCAGAAGCTTCCTCTTGGTCCAGCTGTCCATGTCCCTATCTTGTTCTGCCCAAACAGGCTACGTAAGTCAAAGAGGGCCAAGAATGCAGGCCAGAGCAGGTCCCATGCTTCCCTGTTTCCCATTTTAACCTCTGCAGACTCCAGAACACTAAGGCCCACATGGAAGAAATGGCTCTGTCCCCTCTGCCAGACAGAATGGAGGTGTCTAGGACTAAGCCCACATTGGGAGCCCAGACTCCTCCACCTCCACTGCTGATCACAGAGGCCATGTTTGCTAAGCTGGGGCCTCTCACATGAGCATAGGGAACCACTTCCCTGCAGTGACCTTCTAATCATGCTCAAATAAGACCAAGAAAGGGAGTCCTTGGACTGTACTGTGGGGGACCCCAGAAGGAACCCCTTCTCCAAGCCTCTTGTTTGTCCAGCAAGGAAAGGTGGAGGCTCAGTGAGTACCATATTTGCACCGTGGGTCCAGTAGGCTGACCATGCCTGGGTACCCAATGGTGAGTCTTCAGGCCCGACACACCACGTCAAGTTGTGCTTCTCAGGCACTCAATCCCTAGGCTCTCAGCTCCTGCTCGCTACTCTACTCATCCTTTCGAGTTCAGTCTCTGCACATATCCCTAACCTCCAGATCTAAAAACCTCCACCCTAGAGCCAAGACCCAGACTCATGTCAAAGCCCACCCTTGCCTCACAGACTTATGCAGGTCCCTGTTGTACTCTGCAGAGCCTTGTCCACAAACTGGGGACAACTGACAGAAAGGTGGAGTTGAACCAAGGCTTCCCCCTCAGATAATCCCAGAGTCCCGGGCCTGAAGGGTGTCACACTGTTGGCCCACCGAGCTATGGCCTTAGAGTCCAGCTAAGGTCTTGAAGCCCTGGGAGGAACCTACACCACCCCAGAGAGACCGGGAAACCCTGAGTGACAAAGGGTAGAAGCAGGTGGAAGACAGATCACAGCCAGGTCACACAGAGAAACAAACAGCTGGGTGTCCAGAGAGAGTCGTGCCAATCACGCATGTGGCTACACTAGCCACAGCCATGGGTAGCTGGTTTCTGCTTTTCTCACCTATGCCCTCTGACCTGGGGCAGACTGTTTATAGTCCTCTGGCCCAGGCCTCCTTCTGAATGGCTGGACCTGCTCCCTGTGTTGCACAGAATCCCATCCCAGAGGGAGCTGCTTCACATGATCACGCCCTCCCCCCCCTACTAGTGCCTACAGTGCAGTAATGACCTGGGGCCAGCAGCCCTGCCTGGTTCCGTCAATGAGAAGGAAGAAGCAAACGGTGGGAACACCACATTAAGTTTGTATTTTTCGTCAATGTGGCCTCATTCATACCAATGTCTCCCACCATCTGTGGGAGCCAGGCTGTTATGGGAGAAGCCACCACTCAGAGCCCTGTAGGACCCCAGAAAGATGACTGGTAACACGGAGTCTGCAAGGAGATAGGCTTGTAAAAGTAATAGGGCCTTTGGAATGATCGTGGAGTCAATGAGATGACCTCCTCATGCTGCTGATAGGTAAACAGACCAGAGACGGGCAGGGTTCACCCACAGTTACACAGCACACCAGCTGTTCCCATTCTCCCAAATGTCCTGTGTGCAGCAACCGAGCCTCCCAGGTAGGAAGAGGGTAAGGGTATTGAGATGGGGAGATAACCCTGAATTATCCAGTGGGACCTGAGAGGGAGAGTCAGAGAAACAGCCGTGTGAGAGTGGACACTGGTGGTTTGGATTAAGAATGGTCCCCATAGGCTCATATATTTGAATGCTTAGTCACCAGGGAGGGGCACTATTTGAGGATTAGGAAGATTCTGAGGTGGTGTCTTGTTGGAGAAAGTCTGTCGCTGGGGGTGGGCTCTGAGGTTGTTGTTCTCTCTGCTTTTGGATCAGGATGTAGCTATCAGCTATTGCCCCAGTGTCTGCCTGCACACTGCCATGCTCCTCGCCATCATAACGACTACCCTTCTGAACTGTAAGCCAGCCCCAGTTACTGCTTCCTCTCACAAGGGTTGCCTTGGTCATGGTGTCTCTTCAGTGACTAAGTCAGACAGGCTACGGGAAGAGGGCACACAGGTGCCTCTGAAAATGGAGGATGGGTCCCTGAGGCAAGGACTGTGGGTAGACTGTGAAGGTACTGTAGGAGCGGAAAGTGAAGCCATGGCTCTCTCCAGGACCACTGAAGAAATGCAAACCTGCTGGCCTATTCCAGCTGCCTCTTCCCAGGACTGGAAGAGGATGAATCTGTGCTGTTTTGAGTCACTAAGTTTGTTGTCATTTGTTCCTGTGGCCCTGGGAGCCCCAGAGACCGTGGAGTTCCCGATGTGTCCTTTGATGGAGAAGGAAAAAGTCTCATCTCTGAGATGAGAACCAGGGGCCTGGGGATCAGGCTCTGAGCTGTTGGCAGATGCAGATACTGAGCCAGCTGACACTCAATCCTCAAAGGCCCCAGAAACCAAGGTGTCAACAACCACCTCAGAACAGCTCCGACTTCTCCCCAGTCACAGCACAGGCTGGAGACCACCAAGGTGCCTCCCTCACTCAGCCCCATCAGATGTGGCCAAAGGCAGGAACAGGAAGCTCTTGGCCTCTCAGGTTGTGGGTGCAGAGCCATCATGAGCAAGATTGCTGGCTTCTGGGGTGTGTCTTGTAATTAAAAGGCATAAAGAAAGGTAACAGAGACCTTAACCATTACCACCTTATGAAAGTGCCCTGGAGACTAAACAAGAAAACACTGTAAAGCCCAGCTCCAAAACAGGCCCAGAGCGGGTTGCAAAGGAGCCATTTGCCTCCGCCCACCCCCAGAAAGCCCAGTCCAAAGATATCACTTTTACCTTGCATGGGTCTCTCTGGTTTCCCATCTTCACAAGCTAATCCCTACAAGTCCTGCACCCCAGACTGTACTAACAACAAGAGTGTCACAGCCTCAAACCCAACAATCACATTACTGAGAGAAAGACACCCAGGAACTTCCAGGGGACATGGCCGATCACTGCCCACAGCCAGTCAGTCCCTGCCCAACTCCAGCCCTCACACCTGTTTTACCTCCCTGTTACCGTCCCCTCTGGGCCTGGCCCTCACTGACCACTTTCCGCTTGGTGCAGAGGAAGGCATGGCATTCCAGGCTCTCGTTGTGCGGGCTTTGGGCGATGTATGCGAACACCTTGTCATGCATCTTGTCTGCTGTGCAGTAGGAGATCCTGAAAAGCATCGAGAAGTGTCACCAGGCCTGCACTGCACCTCATCACATCTGGATGTGCCTCCCCTGAGTGTCAGAGAGTCTGCTGCCTGGTTTCCACCAGGGCACGCCTCTGCACATCTGGCCTTGGCATCCTGAGCCACCTACAGGGAGAGATTCAGACCAGGTAGGGGACATGGAGAATAAGGAAGAAGTCCCTTCCTCTTCTTTCTCTCCACGACGTACTGAGCCACAGTCCTAACAGGAACATCTGAACCCAACTGCACACCAGCCAGTGCACCAGAGCTCTGCAGATTCTTCCCTGTTTAACCTCTGAGCCATCCTCAGAGCTGGGGATCTGGGACACAACGCTGCTGGACAGAGCCAGGGTGTGAACTCACAACCACAATCCTGTGGGGTCTGCGTCAGCTGGCTGGAAGGAGAAGCAAGACACTGCCCTTCACAAACCTATACACCCAGATACCACATATTATCCAGGATCATCTCCCAAGAGACCAAGTCCTCTGGAACTGTGACTAGGAGTAGAGCTAGAGCTGGGGTCACGTGAAGACGATGCGCCCAGGAGCCCCAGTGGGTGCAGGGAAGACATCAACTTCCTATGCAGCAGTGACCTTTCAAAGCTCTGCCTCATCGTCTGCTCCTTGTCTAACCCTGCCCTGCTTCTATTTATCCTGAGAGTCAGTTAGGGGAGGGCCTGCTGGCTGGGGGTGCAGCCCAGTCAATTCACTCCTCACCAGTGCAGTCCCAACTTGCATCTCATTTCAATACCACTATTGATCACCCCAGAAGGAAAGAAGGGGGTGCCATGTCCCCAAGTACTTTTTCTATCCCAGGTATCAGGCTCCCTGCTAACCATCCCTTGCTTCTGGATGGCCATCAGCCAGGTCCTGCAAGGAGCCACCTCCCCTGGGAGGTCTTCCCAGGTTTCCCCTGGCCCACCTCCTCCACCTTCTTGGGAATACTGTCTCCTACATCCTTCCTTCCGTTCCTTTCCAGACTGGAAGTGCCCGGAGGGCAGGAGCTGGCAGGCACTTGAAAGTGCTGGCTAAGGGAAGGCGGGCAGGTGGAAACACTCAGCACACCTGTGCCTGCCACACAATGGCCTGGGACCTGGGCAGACAGATCTCCAGCTGGGATCCAAATCCCAGCTCAGCCTCTACCTCATGGTACAGTCTTGGGTCACTCCCTCTCTCGGCCTCATGCTTCTCCATGGATAACATGGGTTTGGGCTGCTTCTCCCCGGTTTTGTACTCCTACACCTGACCAGCTGAGACGAAATAGGATAGCCTGAATTCCCCGGGGCTACACCCTACCTCCCTAGGAGCAGAGAGGAAACATCTGAGAGCTGTGTTCAAGGCAGATAGAACAGGCAGGTTTCACAGCTGTGTGTTCCCAGCCTGACTTAGCAGCAGCCGAGGTGCATGGCCAAGCACAGGCCCTCTGAGGCGGCTTCGGCTGGTTAGGGGACAGCAGTGCCCATCATCACATCACAGCCCCCTGTGAGCTGTGGGTTACTTGCTAGCACCACAGTAACAGCACAGAGAGGCAGGACCTGCCCCCAGCCCATTCACAGATGGAAACTGAGATTCCCTGGACCCCAGACAGACAGCTGTTGAGCCTAGATTCAGACAAGACACTCCAATCATACTGAGTGGCAGAGCAGACATGACCACTCCCTGCTGGGCATACCTGTAAATGGACACGTTCTCAATGAGCTGGCTAGTGAGGCTGTCAGTCAGGATGATTCCCCGGGGCGACACCTTGAGAGTTACCTTCTGCAGCTTCTTCCCGCTGGCCTTGGCCTAGGGGCACACAGGGGTCAGAGGAGCCTGTCTAGTAGCCTGTACCTCACTGCTCCAAGGCCCCTCAGCTCAGACAACTGGAAGATGCCAGGGGGTGGACATTAAACCAGCACCCTGTGCCGGCTACCTTTTGTCATCTGGGAAGAGGGATTCTTGATTAAGAAAGCACAGCTATCAGACTGGCCTATAGCCAAGTCTGGGGGGGTATTTCCTTGACTGGTGATTGATGTGGGAGGGCCCGGTCCCCTGGGGAGCCGGGGTGTTACCCTGTGTAGGAGGTTCTGGATATAAGAAAGCAGGCTGAGCAAGCCAAAAAGCTTCATTCCAAGGTGTCTGCTTCAGTCTCTGTCCTGACTTCCCTCAGTTTGAGACAAACAAACCCTTTCCTACCCAAGTCACTTTTGGTCAGTGTTTTTAGCACAGCAACAGAAAGCAAACCAGGACAACCCTCCTGAGACACAAATGGACAACCCACAGCCTGAGGCCTGGTGAGAGCTGGCCCTCACAGGAGGGGATCAATACCCCCTGTCCAGGAAGCTGGGGACTCCTAGGAGAAGGGACAAGCCCAGGGACATGTAGCTGGGAGATTGCCAGCACCATGACCTAGGAACCCAGCTCCACCCACATGCCAGAGCCTGAGCTACAGTTCAAGGCTACCCTAGAGAATGGACTTAAAGGGCCCACACCCACTCAGAGGTAGGGGAAGGAAACTTTGTGGACCACACAGCCAAGCAGTGAGAACATGGTAAACCGGGAATAACTTCCTTCCCTCCTTGGGGCTAGTGAGTCACCAGGAGCCTGGTGGGGACTGACGTTGGAAGTAGTCAAGGCCAGGGTGGCCTGAAGAGGCTGCTAGCTGACCCTTATGGGCAAATACAAAGGCCATCTCCAGAAATACCTGAGCTGGACACAGGAGATCACTCACGGCATACAGATCCCACCTGGGGACAAGGGCAGCTGGGGCAGGGGGAGCTGGCCCAGGCTCCTGTTCTCCTGGTCTGGACACTCACTGTGGCCACGATCCTCTTGACAGCAGCTGCTGACAGCTCCTCCCCCTTGGGCCGCTCCACCAGTGTCATGCCAAGGTACTTGAGGCTGAAAATCATGCCCTCCAGCAGAGTTTCCCGTGTGTCCGTCCAGTTCTCTGGTAACTCTAGCACAGGACAGGTCGTCTTCAGAGTGCTGAGCAGGCCTGGCTCTCACCACCCACCTCCTCAGCACACCTACAAAGGGCCCTGGGGTTACCCCCACCCTCACCTTAGCTATTACCTCCCAGCCTACCCAAACCCTGACCAGCTTCACATACACTGTCCCCTTTCTCCCTTAGGAGCACCCGCAAGCTGCCACACACTGCAGACTGCCACTTCAAAGCCCAGGAAGTCAAACCAAGTCACAGAGTCCGTCAGTCAGTCTAGAGTCAAGACTTGACTATGCCATCTCATGTGCCCAAACTCAATGCTGAAGGTGAATGGTCCCACCTCCTTACTGAGACCTCAGTCTGATTCTTTGAGATGGGGTTATCACATTATGGTGGTTTGAAAGAAAGTAACCTCCAAAGGGAGTGGCACTATTAGGAGGTGAGGTTTTGTTCAAGTAGGTATGACCTTGTTGGAGGAAATATGTCACTGTGGGGTGGGCTTTGAGGTCTCTTATGCTCAAGCTTTGCTCAGTGTGACACTCAGTCTACTTCCTGTTGCCTGCATATCAACATGTAGCAGCCACCTCTGCAGCACCATGTCTGCCTGCAGGCTGCCATGTCCCAGCATGATGATAATGAACTGAACCTCTGAACTGCAAGAGAGCCACAATAAAATGTTTTCTTTGTAAGAGGTGCTGTGGTAGCCAGGCAGTGGTGGTGCACGCCTATAATCCCAGCACTCGGGAAGCAGAGGCAAGTGGATCTCTGTGAGTTCAAGGCCAGCCTGGTCTACAGAGTGAGTTCCAGGACAGCTGAAACTACACAACAGAGAAACCCTGTCTCAAAAAAACAAACAAACAAAAAAAGTTGTCGTAGACATGGTGCCTCTTTACAGCAATAGAAACCCTAATTAAGACACACATATTACAGATAAGGAAAATGAGGCTCAAGAGTTGAAGGCATGGGACAAAAAAGCCACCACAGTAAATACAGGTAGTTACCCACCAGATGGTACGTCCCAGCCCACACCCACTTTAGATATGGGTGGCTGTGAGGACCAGCAAAGATACAGTGGCCCAAGGAGAGGGACTAAGGTTAGAGTTAAATGATTTTACTAGCTCCACTGGGCTGCAGCCATGGCCCATGGGAAGGGCCCTCCAAGATGTCCTGGCCATTACTAATGTCAGCAAGGGCAGGGGAGAGTTGGGAAGGGCCCCACCTGGTCCCTATGCAGGAAAGAGTGCTGAGGTAAAGGGGACACCAAGGGAAAATTTGGCCATCCCTCAGTTCCTCCTTGGAGCTGAGGCTAAGGGCACCCATCACACAGTAGGAAATGGGGCCAAGCTTATCTGGGAGAGCGAGGTCACTGGGGATAAGAGCACAGCCCTGTGAGGGTCTCGCCTGTCAACCCAAAGATGCCACACCCATAGGAGGTACCCATTCCACAAGTCCTGTGCCTTCCCCACCAGCTAGGATGGAAAGGCCATGATACAGCTTAGGATACTGTCAGGAAGGGGAGGAGTCCTGGGCTTAAGGGACACTACCATGTCCCTGTCCCCTCTGGATTCCCTGTTGCTTTCTTTGGCCATGCCCCAGAGCCTTGAGTTCCAGGGACTCTATCATTTCATTCACACATGGCTCATGGCTCAGGATCTGTGTTGAGTAAGACGCTGTCCCTCACTGACACTGTGAGTGAGCATGGGAGGGGCCCTGCAAGTATTACCCCTCCTCTCAGACCCAGGTAAGAGGACTCTGCTGACTGGTCACCCAGAGCCTGACACACAGTTGGCACTCAATGTTCTCTGAGTATAGAACTGTCAGCACCAGCTATGTTTGACTTGATGCCCCCTGGGCCTCCTGAGCCCCAACTGAGATGACCCTAGACAACGTCCCATCCATTAGATCCTCCAAAAGGAAGCAGAGGGTCCCCATGGTATCCCCAGTTCTGTGTCAGGCAATAAGAACACCAGAACAACTCCCTGCTCTGGAAGAAACCAAAACTCACAGCACTATATCCAGAACATGCAGAGCCGCCATACCAAACAACAATGGAGGCACAGCAGCCTTGAAGGTCTCTCATGCCTATTCTATAGCTGAGGAACTGGTTGGAGTGCCTACTTTTGCTCCTGATCGCTGGATCACACAACTTGCCATAAGGCAAACTGCCTCCAGCCTAGTCAAAGGTCGGGAAAAGGTTCTTGGGTATTTCCTAATAATCAATGCTGCTTCCCCACAACCCAAGATACCCAGCCCACCGTTCCAACCTGAGACACATCCATGCCCAATGCCTATGTCCTTGACAGACATTGCTAATAGACAGCAGTGCCTCCCTGTTTCTCAACTGTGGCCTAAGGCAGGCAATACTAATCAATCATGAATGACCTCGTCACATTATCCATCCCTGCCTGAAGGCAGGCATCCTTCCCCTATCTCTGGGTCCCACTCTCCCATTTCCTCTGGCTCAGCCCTTTCCTGGCCCCTGTCCAAAGCCACTTCCGCTCACTTCATTCCAAAGGGACAAAGCTTGCCAAGGTCACTGGTGATCTCTTTGCTGTCAAAACAGTCTCTCCTCCTTGACCTCAAATGCTTGACATTTTTCTACATTCCTCCTTCCCTGACCTGACCTTTCTCTGCAGTACTGCCAACTTCTACACTGGCTACCAAGTCCAGCTGTGAAGACCCTCTACTCAACCCTTTAGTTGATAGGTAATTCAACTAAAGCCCAGAGAGGCACAGGACCTATGCAAGATCACACAGCAAGTCAAAGTAGAGGTGCCCACAGTGATAGCTGGGGTATCTGAAAGCTCCCCCCTCCTCTCTGAACACACACACACACACACACACACACACACACACACACACACACACACCCCACAAGCTCCCACCACACAGTCAACGTCTATTTCTCAATATCCAAAATGCACTTTCCAAGCAAGGTATGGCAGTGCCTACCTGCAATCCCAGGAAGAGGCAGGGGGATTCTAAATTAGAAACTAGCCCAGATCACACCTTGAGATCATGTATAAAAAAAAAAAACCTTTAATCCCAGCACTTAGGAAGCAGAGGCAGGCAGATCTCTGTGAGTTTGAGGCCAGCCAAACTACACAGCCAGAGCTACAGTGATCTTCTACGCATCCACCCTCTCCCAGGGCACCTAATCAGAGTCAGGCAAGCTATCCCAGTGGCTAAGGGCAAGGGCCTTAGTTTGACACTCTGAATGACCCTGAGTGAGATCTCCATGAGCCTCAGTTTCATCATCTATAAATTGGGGGAAAGTAGTTTGGGGCGTTGTTTACTTGATGGAGTGCTTGCTTAGCATGTGTGACGCTCTCTGGTTTCCACCCCCAATACCGCATAAACCAGGTATGATGGAGCATGCCTATAATCCTAGCACTTGGGAAGTAGAGGCAGAAGGATCAGAAATTAAAGACTGTCCTTGGCTACACATACAGTTAGAGGCCAGCCTGGCACACACAAGACTGTCTCAGAAGAGAAAAAAATAAATAAAAATGAAATGGGGGCTGAGGTGACTCAGCAGTTAAGAACACTGGTGAGCTCACAATGCTTCTTCTAACTCCAGCTCGAGGGGAATTCATACGTCTGGGCTCTGTGGGAGCCTGCACTCAGGTTCATACATACATATGCACATTATTAAAAAATAAAAATACTTACAGAATACAGGGAGGGTATGGTGACACCTGCCCCAGATCCCAATAGGTGGATCTCTGTGGATTCGAGGACAGCCTGGTCTACATACTAAGTTCCAGGCCAGCTAGAGCCCCATAGTGGGGCTGTCTCAAAAACAGGATAAAATAGAGAAAGCATACCAGGCTCACAGGGCTGTTGGGACTGTGGGTAAGATAATGAGATACGGTGTGACAAAGGGCCAGGTCCTTTGAGGCTTGCTCAATCCTGGCCATGGCTGTGCTGCCTTGAGCAGAGCTCTACCGATTCCTCCCGCAGCAGCAGCACCCATGCCCAGCAGCTGCCTTTCTCCAAAGGACCTGTCCTCAAGCCTGCTCCCCAGGCTGCCGTGCCACAAGGGCCCCTTCCCCGAGTGCTCTCCCTGCCTTTGCCTGCCTATCCTTGCAGGCCCCTCTGTGCTTTCTGGACACGTGACTTGCTCTTCACTGAGGTTCTTCGGGGCCTCTTGTGCCCACAACTTCCCCAAGAAAGAGCATTGAGACAGACAGACAGACCAGTGTGGCCTCCTACTACTGGACCCCACAAGAGCAAAGAGCCAGGGCTGCACCCCTTCCCAAGCACAGGTCTCCCAGAGGCCCTTGGGCAGATACAGGCCTGCACCCTAAGCCTTATTCCAGTCCGACTTATTTTCAGCCCTGTGATGGGTAATGACTACGCTGTTTTCATTTTGTAATTTTACAGATGACATGCTGTGGGAGTTACCTGGGGACAGACCACAGGTCCAGTCTAGCTTCAGTGGGTACCACATGCTCCTTCCTTGTTAAGGTCCCCAAGAGTGGTTAGGGCTACTTGGGCATCCTGTCCTGGCCCCCATTGCCAGGACCTGGCTGGGTGGTGTCTGAACATCACAGCTGTAGCCAAGCACAAGTAAGTGATGACAAGCCTCTGCCCAGGCACCCAGTCTGGTTCCCAAGCCTGATGAGGGTGTCTTGGAAGCAGCAGGGACATGCTAGGAGGGTACCTAAACCCTGCCCTGGCAGGAACATGACAAAACAAATTCAGTAGGTCTTTCAGGACTTCCATGGTGAAAGTTTCGGGATGTGAACAGACTAAAAACCAGGCATTGTGGCAAATGCACACCTTTAATCCCAGCACTCAGGAGGCAGAGGCAGGTGGATCTCTGAGTTGAGGCCACCCTGGTCTACAGAGTGAATTCCAGGACAGCAAGGGTTACAGGGTTACACAGAGAAACCCTGTCTTGAAATAAAACAAAAACAACACAAAGACTAAGCCAATTTCAAAAATTAAAACCACCGAGATCATTCTCAAAAGTGAATAATTAAGTGATTGCTACCTCAGCCAGGGCTTCCTCCTACCTGCATATACTAGAAGGGAAAAGTAAGGGCAAGAAAAGGCTACTCAGTCTCTCAGCCTCCCTGTGTCTCAGTGTCCTTGCTTGGAAATGGGTAACAGTACGCACTCCATGGGGCTGTCATGAGGACAGAGGAGCTTGCACATGATCCTGCCCAAAACAACACCAAGAGCCCCTTGGGCACCAGCCCCTGTCAGTGTCACCCATCAGGCAAGCACAAAGGCTTTATGTACATGTAGCAGCTTCCTAGGTTTTATGAAGTCACTGTCACAGCACCACAGGCAAGAAATAAAACGAAGGATCGATCCTGACTGACAGCCCTGAAACTCAAGCCCCACTTCCCATCCTGCAACCACCAAGCCCCTTCCAATGTAAGGCAAGGGTAACACATGCCATAGCACCCAAAGAGAGTGTCTGACCTCTGTCAACAGTGGTGACCTGACTCCTCAAACATCCTGTCCCTCCCTCAGTAACCAGAATGCGAGGAGCCTCCGGTCCCATGTCCTCCGACCTGCTGCTGGTGCCTTTCCACCAGCCGAAGGCTCTTCCCATGGTTTTCCCTCCCTGACACACCTGTGTCTTCCAGGTCAGATTCTTAGAAGATGACACAACCTATTATCCCATCCCCTCTGGCAGACCACTTTTGACAGGAGACACCAGCGCCTACCACTCTGCCTGCAGCCTGGCTGCTAGAGATACCCAGTGCCCTGTGGTGCCTCGTAACCTGGAGGGCTATGGTCTCCATCTGCAACATCCTCCAGTCACAGATATGTGGGTCTCACTCCAACCATTGCTATTCAGAAGCAAGACAGCACAGTGCTAATTCTGCCCTGAGGGACCTCTGTAGGAAGACCTAGGGGCTGCTCTATTGTCCACTATGGGGGCTTCCTTCCCTTCTCAGCTGTCCCCACCACACTTCCTGGGAAATCCTCCCAAACAATCCTCACCTGGACCCATGTCTCAACAGCTACTTCTAGAATAACAGTCACCACCCTATCTGAAAAAGCTGCCGTTGGGGGCTGGAGAGATGGCTCAGAGGTTAAGAGCACTGACTGCTCTTCCAGAAGTCCTGAGTTCAATTCCCAGCAACCACATGGTGGCTCACAACCATCCGTAATGAGATCTGGTGCCCTCTTCTGGTGTGCAAATATACATGGAAGCAGAATGTTGTATAATAAATAAATAAAATCTTAAAAAAAAAAAACCCTGCAGCTTATCTTTCTTTTCTTCTAGCATTCTATGCGAGTCCCACCAACTATCTGCTGTCCTCTCCCTTTGTCCCTTCTTCCACCAGAAGTGAGGACAGTCACACATACTATCAGGAGACACTCCAGTTTTTTATTTTGTTTTGTTTTGTTTGGGTCTTTTTGTTTCGCTTTTTGAGACAAGTCCTCTCCATTACGTGGCTCTAGCTGTCCTGCAACTGATTTGTAGACCAGGCTGCCCTGGAACTCAAGAGATCCACCTGCCTCTGCCTTCCCAGTGCTGGGATTGAAGGACTATGCCCAGCAGTAGTCCAGCAGTAGTTACAAACCTATAGGTAAATATGAATAGACCCCATAGAGACTCATGAATTACCTTTAGTGAAATGGGCACCTTATATTTCTTTATCCTTTTTCTTTGGGTTCTCTGACAGGCTAGCACAACCCATATAGGAATCTGATGGTCACAGTGACCCCAGGATACAGCTGAAGAGGGGCAAATACTGTGATTCTGGGTCAGGCACTAAGATAAGATTTTAAAGTTCCCAGAGAGATGGAGAAAGTGGCCATGAGGGGAGTCCTCTTTCTTTCCAATTAGGCCTATGGCTCTTTCCTCTGAGTTTTGGTTTTTTTGTTTGTTTTTTACACTCTGTAGGTATGTGGGGGGATGAAGTAAGCACATGTGGAGGTCTCAAGACAACCTTTGGGAATCAGCTTTCTCCCTCCACCTCCTGGGACCCAGGGATTGAACTCGGGTCCTCAGGCTTGAGAGCAAGTTCCTTTTCCCAACTAACAGGCTCTGGCCTTTGACCATGAAAGCTAAACCCAAAGACTGTCTATGTCCTAATCTCTCATGCCGGACACACCCAAGGCCTTCCTCTCTAACCTGTGTCCATATTGGTCCTAGGGACAGCCAGCCAAACCTGGAGTGGAGGTCCTCTCCCCCAACAGCCAGAAAATCCAAGGTATGCGGCTAAAATCCCTGGGCTGGGGAAGCTCTGCCTCAGGACATACTCTGTGCCTGGAGCCATGGACTTTACTTCCCTGTTATCTCTAAAATGGGTCTGAAGATAAGAATCCCAAGTTTCATCACCTCCCAGGTACAAATGAGCTAACAGAAGTCAAACACCAGAGACAAAAGCAGGAGCATGCATTCATCAAAGCCACTCCTAGGCAAATAAAACATTCAGACAGTCCCACAAGAGTCCCAGGAAAGTAATACTCTTCTTGGTGAAATAAGATCATGAACTTGACACTTAAGCAAAGACAGGCCAGGCTTCTGAGGAGCTCATTCCGAGTATGGAGTATTGAGAGGAGCAGGGAGAGAGGAGAAGAGTTCTGCTTCCCTCCAAGGTGCAGACTGGCTGAGGCCCCCATCTCAGAGCTGGCCAAACTTGGTTTGGTTAAGAATTAGATTTCGGGGTGTTGGTGGCACACACCTCTAATCCCAGAACTCGGGAGGCAGAGGCAGGTGGATCTCTGTGAGTTTGAGGTCAGCCTGGTCTCCAGAGCTAGTGCCAGGATAGGCTCCAAAGCTACACAGAGAAACCCTGTCTCAAAAAACCAAAAAAGAAAAAAAAAAAAAAAAAAAAAAAGAGCATGCCACGGGCTGGAGAGGTTAAGAGTACCGACTGCTCTTCCAGAGATCCTGAGTTCAATTCCCAACAACCACATGGTGGCTTACAACCATCCATTATGAGATCTGGTGCCCTCTTCTGGTGTGCAGATACACACGGAAGCAGAATGTTGTATACATAATAAGTAAATAAACTCTTTAAAAAAAGAAAAGAAAAAAAAAAGAATTAGGTTTCAAAGGGAGGACATGGCAGTGCACACCTTTAATCCCAGGTTGGTAGAGGCTCAAAGCCTGCCTGGTCTACATAGCAAGTTCCAAACCAGCCTGGGCTACATAAAGAGACCTTACCATCAACCTGCAAACTATAGTAGCAACAGCTTTACTAACACCTAGCCCAGGCTTGCCTCAAACTCATTTTTGGCACAATGTGACTTTGAACTTCTGACCCCCGGGCTTCCATGTCCCTAGTGCTGGGATTACAGGCTTGTGTTGTAAAACTACAAAATGATCTGTGAAGTGCTGATGATGGAAACAAGAATTTAGGACCTAAGGACTTCCTGCAAGCCAGGCAAGCACCCTCCGAAACACACCACACACAGCCCCACAGGAATTTTATCCCCATTTTGCAGGCTGGGAAAAGTCATCCAAGAACAAGGGACTTTCCTTAAAGTGGAGCAGGCAGGGAAACCTAGCCATCCAAAATGTACCCTGGTCCTCCAGATTCATCTCTGCTTCCTGGCTCCCTCTTCTTCAGACCTCCTCCCCACCCACCCTTCTCCCTCTTGTCCCAGGAGAAAACCACAGGGTTCGTCCACTGGAAGGGAAGGTCATGCTCAAAAGTCCTGGTCACATCTCACGAATTTTTGAAGGGCTATTTTGGGAGTCAGTAAGTGTGAGGGATGGTACATGCCCTGCCCAAGGGGCCTCTGACCCCACCCCCACCAGCTAGCACCAGCGCACGTTCCCAATACCAGTCAGGGCTAGAAGGAACCCACAGCTGGAACACCACAGTGGGAGAGAGGAGGGGCAGGGCGGGCTCCCTCGGCCCAGACACGCTGGCGCTCCAGGGACCAGGGAACTCGGGCTCCCCTGGCGGAGCCGGGCAAGGCAAGGTGCTGGCAAGAAGCTGGGGGCGGGGTGGGGGACACTGCCAGTGGGCCCCAGGTGGGTGGCAGGTGAGGGTGTGCCGGAGTCCAGGCGCTTTGGCTTCACATCAGGAAGGGAAGGCCCAGGTGATACCATATGAACGACTCCCGAAAAGGGCGGGACCTGAGCTAGGTTTCTCAGGCCTCGGGGGAGGGTGCCAGGTGACGGCTCCCAGACAGAAACCCGAGAGGTGGCTTGGGGAGGCTCCTCTCCGCCCTTCCAGACACCCGGGAGAAGTGGCAGCTAGTCTGAGTCTGCCTTTTGCCTAGGTGCCCAGGGACTTGGACAGCCCCCAAGGGAAGGTACGAGGGAAAACAAGGTTTGAAAACAGCCTGGACGAGAGGACCTCGGGTGGCACCCGGGCTGAGCTCGCCCCTCGGAGCATGAACTGCGGGACCCAGGGTCTAGAGGGAAGGGACCCCGTGGGTTGGGCTGGGCGGGTGGAGAGGCTCTAGGCGTCCTCACCGCGCTGCACCTGGAGACCCGGAGTTCCGCCCGCACCCCGCCGACCCGCCCCAGACGCAGCCGGACATGACCCCCGGGGCCCGGCCGCGCGGGTCGGGACGAGGCCGCCCGGTCAGCCGACGGAGGCCCGACCCGGGGCGCACACACTCACTGCGGTGCCGGCCGCCCACCCAGCTCTGCTTGGCCAGACTGGGGCTCCGAATCAGCGCGCGCCCCGCCGACTTGAGCGCGTCCATGGCCCGCTCCGGTCTCCACTGCCGCCGCCGCCGCCGCCAAAACTCCTCCAGGAAAACTTTCCGCCGGGCCAGGCGGCGCGCGCCCGCAGCGCTCCTCCCCGCCCTCCCCGCGACGTCCGGGGGCGGGGCCAAGAGGCTAAACCCATGGGCACGCCCCGGGCACGCCCCTAGAGTGCGACCCCGCCCCTCCCCGCCCACGACAGGCTCCGTGACAGCAAGAAGTCCGTTCCGATGCGCGGTGACCACCAAGGCTCCTAGCTCAGCTTCCTTTCCCGGTCCCAACCTACAGGATTCCACGGCCTTCTACACAGCTCGGCTGAAAGGCACCTGGAGACCGTTTCACAAATGGAGAGAGTGAGGGTTAGAGCAGTCAAGGGTCTTGTTCAAAACTAAGAGAAAGTCGGGCGGTGGTGGCGCACGCCTTTTTAATCCCAGCACTCGGGAGGCAGAGGCAGGTGGATCTCTGTGAGTTTGAGACCAGCCTGGTCTACAAGAGCTAGTTCCAGGACAGCCTCCAAAGCCACAGAGAAACCCTGTCTTGAAAAACAAAAACAAAACAAAACAAAAAAAAACTAAGAGAAAGAAAAGTGGTAGATGGGAACGAGATGGGTCAGTCGATAAAGGCACTTGCGCCAAGCTTGATAATAATGATCCCAAAGACCACACAGAGGAAGAACAGAACCAACCCCTGCAAGTTGTCCTCTGAACTCCAGGGGCTAACAATGGCACCCACGTGCTCTCCCCCACTGTATGCATACACAAAATAAATGTAAAGAATTAATTTAAATAAATATGACAGAGGGGCTCGCCAAAGCAATGGGGTTTCAAACAATAGGATAGAAGCTGTGAATTTTGCTGGGAAGGAACGGAAGTGTATACCCTAGGCTCCCTAAGCAGCCTTCTTAGCTGTCCCCCTCCCCACAGTCTCAGGGATATTGCAGCCTTAGCCTCTGACTCAGGCTTGCTGTGTGACCCCAGGCTGTCCTTCCCTTCTTTGAGTCATGTTATGTGTCAAATGAAGTGTGATCCTATCTCTAGAAAACCTTACCCACCTGCCTCAGGAGACATTATAACTTTGTTCCAGCCCTTGTCTGCTTGCAAGACAGCACACCTGCTCCAACTCCAGGAAGCCAGACTAACTCTAGAGCCGTATGTGATGGCTCATATCTGTAATCCCAGCACTTAGGGAGCAGGAGCTGAAGCAGGAGGATTCCTGCAAGTTCCAAGGCATCTTGGGATACAGAGTAAAAACCTTGTCTCAAAAAATCCGGAATACAAAGAATTCTAACCATAAAACCCTGGGCCTTAGGATCAGACTGTGCCCAAAGGAGTCCCAGGCAAAGGACATCCATGGCAGATGTCCACTACCTGACTCTCAGAAGCTGTGCCTCAGCCGTGCAGCTGTGACCTCTGGCTAGTTTCAGAAGCCCGCAGGTTTATCCTGGCTGGGAGACAGGCAGGCTGTGTCTCCTGTGTGCCTGGCTCACATTCCACTCTAAACCCTCCTGTCTGTTCCAACAGCTCAGCTTGAGTGAACAGTGCAGCCAGCCACAACCTATTACAGCAGGAGACACACCTGACGTTCCCCCAAGAGTTACAGACAGAAGCCCCAGTAAGAGCCCAGTGGTCATGGTCATTGTCTGGCTGTTTTGGGCTTCATCTATGAAGGAGGCAATAAGACCTTTTCCACAGGGCTGTCAGTGGGACTGGAATTAGAGAAGTTAAAT
This sequence comes from Cricetulus griseus, assembly GCF_003668045.3. Lineage (NCBI taxonomy): Eukaryota > Metazoa > Chordata > Mammalia > Rodentia > Cricetidae > Cricetulus > Cricetulus griseus. Next base: position 18,522,316 of record NC_048595.1, on the reverse strand, counting down.
TCTACCCTGAAGAATCCATCCACTTCCTTCAGGAAACCCTCCTGGGCCACTGGACCACTGCCCCTGGGTTACATTTCTTCCCATGGGCTCCCACTGCATTCAACTTGGAGCAATGTAATGCTGTCCCCTTCTATTCCCTCTGAATTAGAAGTCATGTTCTCAAGGGCACAAAGGGTTTTTTTGTTTTTGTTTTTTGTAATTTGTTTTTGTTTTTGTTTTGTTTTGTTTTGATTCATTTCTGACCCCGGGTGTCTAAGGAAGCTATAAGAGGAGTTGGAGGACTCTCAGCAGGAAGGGCTGTCCGCTCCTCCTCCTTCCTTCTCTCTCCCTCCAGCAGGTTATCTCTGTCCCCTCAGAAGGCTGTGGCGGTAGCTAGGGAAGTGACAGAGCTGAACCCCAAGCTTTCTTGTCCAGGGTCAGCTAGATCCTAGAACAGCAGAGAGATTTTGGGAATCTAGAGGGAAAACATCAACCATGGCCATGAGCCCAAGTGCAGCAGTGGTGTCTGGCTGGCAGGAGACATATGGACCAGGTAATCAGGCCAGCCTGGGACCCTGTGTGGGCAGCAGAGACTGTTTAGCAGCTTTGTGTCCTTCCGGAGGTGACTTGCTGGGATCTGTCAGCCATGCATCTCCTGCAGAGGGGCAGGCTGCCGGGAGCCCTTCTGCTGTTCCCAGAAAGAGAAGTAGAGACAGAAGGTCAGAGCTGCAAGGGGCCTCCACTGCAGCCACTGTGCCCAAAGCCTCATTTCACAGGTCAGGAGGCTAAGGCCCAGAGAAGAGCAGGAACTTGCCCAAGGTCACACAGCAGGCTAGGACCAGCAGCCAGTGTTCTCCCGCCTCCCACCTGAGATACTGGGATGCTTAAAACTCCAGGACAGGGGCAGGGAAAGCATACTCGATGCTCAAGACAGGCTTTAAGGTGAGTTTTTTTTGTTTTCTTTTTGGGGGTTTTGTTGCTGTTGTTTGTTTTTAGATAGGGTCTTATATAGCTCCCAACTGGCTTCCAATTGACTACCTAGCCTAAAGATGACCTTAATCCTCCTGCCTCTGCCTCCCAAATGGATTTATAGGGACATCGTCTGCACCCCTCTGCAACCTTCCCACCCCCTACTCACCAGGTGTATGTACTGTTGTGGGTTGAACCCAGAGCCTCATGCATGCTAGGACAAACACGCATGCTAGGACAAACATCTTACCAGCTACGTCTCCAGACTTCTGCCTTTGGGATTCTTGTTTTGTTTTGATTTACATTTTTTGAGACAGGGTTTTTCTGGGCAGTTCTGGCTGTCCTGGAATTCACTATGTAGACCAGGCTAGCCTTGAACTCATAGAGATCCGCCTGCCTCTGCCTCCCAAGTGCTGGTTTAAAGCGTGTGACACCATGCCCAGCACTCTGGTTTGTTTTTGGTTTTGTTTTTAATTTTTCTCTTATCTGATCTAAGTTTACAAACACTTCTACAATGACCTAAGTCCCTTAGTAATAGCAAAATAAAAATCAGTGCAGGTATGGGGATGCTCTGGCTTCAGTCAAACAGCTTCTTTTCTCCTCAGGAGTTCTTACAAGGATCCCGGTGAGAGAGCAGGTGTCCA